>NW_017721067.1:0-3198 GCF_001865875.1 Lupinus angustifolius | reverse complement strand
ATGTCAGACGAACTAAAATTTTGCAAGAAGTTACAGCCGTCCAATTAGTCCATCTCCCCAAACTTAATCCAAGCAAGAGATTAGGGACCCAAGACCGCTCCAAATATTTTGACTTCTACACCCTCTTCGACCATGTAATAGAGGAATGCACACAACTAAGGGACACCATCGAAGACCTGATCCAGGTCGGCCATCTCCGGAAATTTATAGCTTAGGCCCGCCCCCCCCAAATCATCACCAGGAATGCCCTCTGAATAGAGACCGGAGAGACCAATATCGCTCTAACAACCGATGACAATGGAGCCCAATAGACATCAACACCATATCTAGCAGACTCGTTGCCTGTGGTATATCCACGTCAGCTCAGAAAAGATATGTCCAGGAGATAATGCAATCAACTGCCCGAAAACCCTGCCAATATTAGGGCCACCAGGCAGCACCCCCGATCTCTTCCGACGACCGTGATTATGAAGGCATCGTCCACGGTCATGATGATCCTCTCGTCATCACCGCCAAAATGAATAACAAAAATGTGGGACATTTATTTCAAGACCTGTTCACAAAAATGGACCTCAAGGACAGAGACCTGTTGCCATATGATGGACAGCTTGTCGGTTTCCCTAGACAATGAATCACCCATGGGGCTATGTTGATATATGGTTGACTGTCGGGGAACACCCTCTAACCCGGACAATCCAAAAAAAGTTCCTGGTCATCGACTATGTCTCGGCCTACAACGCCATACTCGGTCGACCAACACTCAACCACCTCAAGGAAATTGTCTCCACTCCATACCTCTGCATGAAGTTTGTCTCCTCTGACCTCCGAGTATGCACAGTTAGAGGAGATCAACATAGCGCAAGAAGTTGCTATCAGATGAGGCTTCGACCAAATCAAACTTAAACACGAATACCACCCCTAAGAAAAAACTGTGGGGCATGCACTTGGTGGAGTGAGATGTCAGGGCAGATACAGAAGACCTACGACCTTAGCCAGAAGGAGAAAAAACCTCCCTTCAACTCGGCCCCTTGAAAGAAATCTGATGTATATCGGCTTTACTCTCGACGAAGCTCAGAGATCAAAACTGATTAAATGCCTGAAGACCAACTAAGATCTTTTTGCCTGGTCCACTGCGGATATGCCCAGAATAGATCCCTCTGCAGCATGCCACCACCTCACGACAAAACCAGGAGCACGACCAGTGCCTCAGAAGAAACGAAAGATTGGCGCCGACAGGCAACCGAGCTCACTCAAAAGATCTCAGAATTACTAGAGGTCGGCTTCATCCGTGAAATAGCATATACGACTTGGCGGTCAAACGCCGTGCTGGTCAAAAAATCATCGGGGAAATGGCGGATGTGTGTGGACTATACAGACTTGAACAAAGTGTGCCCAAAGGATCCATATCCCCTCCCCAACATCGATCATATCGTTGACAATTCTTCCGGGTATCAGTTCCTGTCATTTATGGATGCTTATTCAGGGTATAACCAGATCAAGACAAGATCGCCTTCATTACACACAAGGCAGCTTACTGTTATACAGTCATGTCGTTCGATTTGAAAAACGCAGGGGGCTACATACTAGAGGATGATGAACACCATTTTCGGAGATCAAATTGGGAAGAACATGGAAGTCCACAAGGATGATATGACCGCCAAGAGTCTGCCAACAGAGGATCATGTGAGTATCCTAAATGCCATCTTCGACCGATTGTGCAAATTTAATATGTGCCTCGACCCGAAAAAATGTACATTCGGAGTCGAAGCCTGCAAGTTTTTAGGATTTCTGTTAACAAGCTGGGGTATTGAAGGCAACCCAGCAAAATGCCAAGTAGTCATCAACATGCACAACCCAAGAAAAGTTAAGGAAGTTCAGCAACTTAATGGGCGATTGGCGGCCTTGGCCAGATTCCTTCCAGCATCCGCCAAGCATTCCCTTCCACTGTTCCAACTTCTTAAAAAAAGCAATACCTTTACTTGGTCGGAAGATTGCGAATCAGCTTTCCAAATTTTCAAACAATACCTGACTACCCCTCCTGTGCTTTCAAAGCATGTACCCGCCGAGACACTGTACGTCTACTTGGCAGTAACAGTCGGGGTCGTAGCCACCGCCCTAATTAGAGGAAGTGAAGATGGTTAGCACCCAGTGTGCTTCACCAGCAAGGCATTACAAGGCCCAAAACTCAGGTATCAGAAGTTAGAAAAGGTTGCTTACGCTCTCTTGGTGGCAACAAGACGGTTGCGATAGTATTTTCAATCCCATCTGGTGGTGGTCACAACCAATCCACTTATCCGCCAAATTTTGCACAAGCCTGATATACGATACGAACCCAGGATAGCTATCAAAAGCCAAGTCCTGTCCAACTTTGTTGCCAAACTGACCACACAACCAGGTTATTCCGAGCATATATGGACCATATATGTTGACGGTTCATCCAATCCTAGGGGCAGCAGAGCAGGAGTTTTGTTGGATAACGGTTAGGGGATGACCATGGAACACTTGCTGACCTTTTCCTTTCCCACATCAAATAACCAAGCAGAATATGAAGCATACCTTGTCGGTTTGCAGTTGGCTAAAGAAGTCAGGGCTGAGAAAGACTCCATCTGTAGTGATTCTCAACTCGCAGTCTCTCAAATTATAGGGCTTATCGGACCAAAGACGTTACTCGGAAAATACCTAGCCAAGGTTAAGGAGTTGATAGGGAAGTTCGAAACGGCCTCCATATAACACATCCCAAGGGAAAAGCATACTCGGGCTGACATCCTATCCAAATTAGCAAGTGAAAGTGCGCATGTCAAGATAGTGTTTAGTTTTGATGAGGACTTTCTCAATATGTGTTTAGTTTTGATGAGGACAACTTCTAATTATAAGAGCTTCAAGATCATCAACAAATCAGCATGCTTAAGTCTCAGATTGGTATTAGACTTAGACTAGTAATTAGTTTAGGTTGAGTCTAAGGCTTAGGTAAACTCAATACATGTCTCATATGCATAAAACTTTAAATCATTTTAAGTTTTGAGATATGTCATTTATAATATGTTCATGCATCATATAAATACATGTAATCTGTGCATCCTAGGCATAAACTTAGTGTTGAACATGTATAAATTAAGTGAATAACGTATTTGAGTTTTGTAATTTGAAAATACACTTGAAAATATGTTGTTAATCGATTAACATAAGTTTTTGAAAAGT
>NW_017721066.1:0-949 GCF_001865875.1 Lupinus angustifolius | reverse complement strand
AGGAGGAAGGTATCGACTATGACGAAACCTATGCCCCTATAGCCAGATTAGAGGCCATGAGGATGCTTCTTTCCTTTGCATCTATTATGAATTTCAAATTATTTCAAATGGACATAAAAAGCGCCTTCTTGAATGGTTACATTCAAAGAAGAAGTTTATGTTGACCAACCGCCTGATTTTGAAAACTTTAAACATCCGAACCATGTTTATAAACTTAAAAATGCACTCTATGGTCTTAAGCAAGCTCCTAGAGCTTGGTATAATATATGATAGACTAAGTACCTTTCTTTTGGAAAAAGGGTTCGAAAGAGGCTTGGTTGACACAACACTTTTTATTCGAAAATTAGAAAATCACGTATTACTTGTACAAATCTATGTGGATGACATAATATTTGGATCTACTAATGATATTCTTTGTAAAGAGTTTTCTGAGATGATGCAGGGAGAGTTCGAAATGTCTATGATGGGAGAACTAACATTCTTTCTGGACTTCAAATAAAGCAGCTAGAAAGTGGGATATTCATTCATCAGGCGAAATATTTTAAAGAGCTACTTAAGAAATTTGATATGGATAAATGAAAGGAAGCCTCCACTCCTATGGCATCTGCTTGCTACCTAGACAAGGACGAAAAAGGAAAAGCAATAGAGGTAACAAAGTATAATGGTATAATTGGGTCATTACTTTACTTAACTACAAGTCGACCTGATATCATGTTTAGTGTATGCATGTGTGTGAGATTTCAATCATTACCTAAGGAATCACATTATGTAACTGTTAAAAGAATCATGAGATATTTAAAAGGAACAACTAACATGGGATTATGGTATCCTCGGGATGCCTCACTATCCTTGGTGGGATATTCCGATTCCGATTTCACCGGATGTAAATTGGATCAGAAAAGCACTAGTGGTACGTGTCACTTGTTGGACAGTTCATTAGTTGCATGGC
>NW_017721065.1:0-1085 GCF_001865875.1 Lupinus angustifolius | reverse complement strand
ATCATGTACAAAAAGGTGACTGCGTTTTTGAATTTGTTGAAACCTCTAGACAGTTAGCAGATATTTTCACCAAGCCCCTTCCACGGGATACTTTCTATGTTCTAAAGAGAGAACTTGGAATTCTTGATGAACAATATCTTGATTAAAACTGTTTAGATGTTTGTTTTATGTCGTGTCTCTATATGTTTATTTGTCTCTTGTTCTAAATGATATATGTTGTAGTGCAAAATTATATCTCATGATAACTTCTTTTTGTGATTAAAAATGTGTCGATTAATCCGTTAAAATGCATGCATAAGCCGTAAACAGTTGAAACCATTCTGTTAGCTAAAAACCATTTTTTACCGTGTTTAATCGATTAAACACTTAGTGTTAATCGATTACCTGGGCATTATTTTCTGAAAAATCAATTTTTACATGATTTTAATCGATTAACCATGCCCGTTAATCGATTAAAACCAGCAGTTTAAGTGCAGACAACACCTCGGTTTCACGCTTTTTTCGGCATTTTCAACACCTCTTTTCACTTTTGAGTCTCTGAAATTGCATCTCAACTGATCCAAGTTCTCTAAGGTAGATAAACCTCACCCTAACCCTCTCACACCATCTAGAAATCTCGCATTATCACCCTCATTCCATCACATTCCCATTTTTCCCCAAATCAAACCCTAGGTTAGGTTTGCCCAATCCTTCTCTGCTCAGTCCAACATCAACTCGGGTTCTGCAACTAAAATGGAGCAAGGTCGCGCAAAATGGTTCAAAACTCCTGCCAACCATGGACGAAGACAGGAAGCTGGTCCTCATCCAGTCGGGACCGCGGTGACCCATTTTACTCGCTCATTTTGCAAGAAACCCGTTTGGCAAAGTTCCAAGGACGCAAACCTACTTATGTAAGGTATGTCGACTTAACCTGGATGGCGGAACAAAATTTCAGTTTTCCGCATGATATGGAGGCTCAGGGAGCCATTAAATTTCTGGAATTAAAGGGACAAGTTTACCCTGCTCTAGTTAGGGAATTTTATGCAAATTTCAGATATAAGGATGGTAAATATTGGTCTATGATTTCTGGTAAACTGTTTGAGATT
>NW_017721064.1:0-419 GCF_001865875.1 Lupinus angustifolius | reverse complement strand
CGCTGTTAAGAATAATGTAATGATTAATTGGCCTGAAGAAATATTGAAGATTATGAACAGTGAGTCTCTGTCTCAGTCGAAGCTGCTTCCTTACAATATATTCATTTCACGCATTGTGGATTATTTGCATATCGATGTTTCTGACACCATCATTGTTGAGTATACTGATAAGGATCATCTGGTTGGTGAGAGTCTAATTCATAAAATGGGTATATACAAGTATGGCACTACTTGGCAATACCAGGAGGACTACACTACTATTGATCTGAAGCTGTCTAGTGATGATGATCAGGGTGGCATGGGAGATCAGAATGCTACGAATCAGGGGGAGCCTTCTAGGACAGCATCACAAGATTTTGTTTTCGGTATGGCTCAGATGGAAGCTATGGAGCAAAGGCTCAACAACCGCATGGATCTTC
>NW_017721063.1:0-490 GCF_001865875.1 Lupinus angustifolius | reverse complement strand
ATGAAGAACGTCAAACTGCCTATTCAGACAACCAATATCAGTTGGTGGAAATATGATTCAATCAATAGCCGAAGCTCAAAATGCCTTTATTCGATCTACTGCTCAAGCTCAGAATGCATTGTTTTGTTCTGAATTTTAGAAGTTGTCTATGCTGATCAGGGGTGACCCGAATATTGTTATTCCTGCTGATGAGATTGATCCTCCTCCACCTCAACCATAGTTTAGAAGAATTTAGACCTAGGACATCTTACCCTTAGGTTTATTTCTTCGTTATTGCACTTGATGGACTCAGTTGTTGTCACTGTTTCAAGACTTACTTGTGCCTCTTTTTTTGTCTCTGTTTGACATATTATGGTTTGTAATGGTTGCTGAATACTTTTACTCTTTATCCTATGTTATTAGTTTTATGCTTAATTATGTCAAAATAGCTTACTTGGTTGTGTGAATGGTTCTTGATCATATGAGATGTTTATGGTGCATAAATTCAGCT
>NW_017721062.1:0-341 GCF_001865875.1 Lupinus angustifolius | reverse complement strand
TGTTCAAGCCACCGAAAATGAAACAGGTTAATAGTTAAATCCCAAAATTAATTCATTAACTTTGTTTTATGTTTAACTACATATCTCTGCCTAGTTTTGACCTGGGTTATATTTTTGATAATGTCGAAAGGGGGAGAAAGGTTGTTTTGTTGTTGTTTGATTGTGCAGGTTGATCGTAATAACTGCTTCCGAAATATTAGCGCATTATATCAATCAGTGCCAATACAATCTTCAAGATAATTCATCAAACAATTGGTGTAGTGTTTTGTCATCATCAAAAAGGGGGAGATTGAAAGTGCGCATGTCAAGATAGCACTTTGGAAAGCTTTCTCACTATGTGT
>NW_017721061.1:0-354 GCF_001865875.1 Lupinus angustifolius | reverse complement strand
ATATAAATACATGTAATATGTGCATCCTAGGCATAAACTTAGTGTTGAACATGTATAAAGTAAGTGCATAACGTGTTTGAGTTTAGCAATTTGAAAATACACTTGGAAATATGTTGNTCATATGCATAAAAATTTAAATCATTTTAAGTTTTGAGATATGTCATTTATAATATGTTCATGCATCATATAAATACATGTAATCTGTGCATCCTAGGCATAAACTTAGTGTTGAACATGTATAGATTAAGTGCATAACGTATTTAAGTTTTGTAATTTGAAAGTACACTTAGAAATATGTTGTTAATCGATTAAGGCATGATTTAATCGATTAACATAAGTTTTTGAAAAGTTGTT
>NW_017721060.1:0-731 GCF_001865875.1 Lupinus angustifolius | reverse complement strand
GTATTAGAGTTTTAGAGTAAGATCTTAATTGTCTGTTTTGAGCATCATAATTGCTTTAGTTTACTCTATGTTTTTGCTGTGAAAAGTGTTGTAACATTGGGAATCTCAAGATGTCTTATCACCAACGAGATTGTGTTGTATCTTCGGTAGCTTAGTGTTTTTGATAGGAAGAATAGGTTCTTGGTTGGGGCTACACTGCAAGAAAGGTTTTCTTGGGCGGTAGGAAGGGAGTCAAACCAAGGAATAAGGTTCTTTAGTTTCAAGTGAATATCGAAGTGTTGTAATTGGAAGAATTGCTTGTAAAACAATATTTCAATTATAGTGAAGAAAAATATCCCAGATCAGCCGGGAGGCCTGGATGTAGTTTGCAAGTGGACACGCAAACGAACCAGGATAAAAATCGTGTTGTAGGATTTTTGATTTCTCTCTCTCTCTCTTTCTCTCTTTATTGCTTTAATCGGTTACGTTGTATAGTTGTTTTAATTGATATATTCTGTTTCCATACTGCACTAGTGTAACTCTGATATTTTGTAAGCTCTGTAATTTCGTTTAAATCTCGGTTAATTGTTGTGCAAGAAATCGAATCTGTTTGTAATTTCTGAGCTGTTTTAATTGATTAAAGTAATTGCATTAATCGATTATTTGTGTTCTGTTAATCGATTAATCTGGGGTTAATTTTGAATAATTTGTTGTTTTCGAAAAAGCGGATACTCTGACCGCTACACCTATTC
>NW_017721059.1:0-810 GCF_001865875.1 Lupinus angustifolius | reverse complement strand
TAAAAAAGAAATACAAACGCAAATATACAAGATTGTGATATTTTATACAAAAAATATTGTTTTAAGTTGGTTTTTCTCAATTATGCTTAAGATAAGTGCCATAAAAGTGTATGAAATTTAGGTATGTTTGGCACTTATCAATCAGTTAAGAAGTTAAAATAGAAAACAGTTATAACAGAAAACAATTGAGTTAATCGATTAACGTGATTAAAAAGGTAAACTTACTCATATGTTATGCTTAACTCCTATACATGTTTTAGCAATTATATTATGCCTAATATGCATATATAACGTGTAAGATTAATGCATGAACATACAATAAACTAGATGATATGTCTCATGAATATGATATGACAATTATAATGGCTTGTGAGACTTGCATCTAGGTTTACCTCACCTATACTCACTCACTAAGGCACACATCCCCGACTACTTAGAAATATGACTCTATTGATATAACCTAGTCTATATATGATCAATGAGTTCTAGGCATGGGATTGTTGAGCCATCTTCAAGCTTTAATAAAACTTTGTATTCATTAAAACATAGGCAAAACATTGCAAGTCCAATCCTTGACACTTTGCACTTTCAGGGTACGAGGGGCCGAAAATTGATGCATAATACCATATTTATTACAAAATTATTCAAATAAATGATTTTCAAATTCGCCACCATGATCGGATCGAATATATACTATCTTATGATTAAACTGGTTTTGGATTTGCTTGGCCAGGTTTTTGAAAGACTTAAAAGCATCGCTTTTGGACGAGAGAAATAATGTCCATGTGAATCTAGAGAAATCGTTAAAGA
>NW_017721058.1:0-37113 GCF_001865875.1 Lupinus angustifolius | reverse complement strand
ATCAACCAAATTATTTTTAGACAATTTATCTAGATGCTTTATGTGAATATGAGCGACACGCTATGCCAAAGCCAAATGTCATCCTCTTTGGATATAAAACATTTTGAAAACAGATTAGCGACATCCACTAGATTAACCATATAGATATTATTTATATGATATCCGAAAAACTTAACTTTATTAGATATATTGTCACGAATAATACAACACTCAGAATCAAAAGATACACGGTTACCTTTATCGCATAGTTGGTTGATACTCAAGAGGTTATGTTCCAGGCCTTCAACATATAGCACATTTTTTATCACAGCCTGATTTGAGTTGCCAATTGTTCTGGTGCCAAGTATCTTCCCTTTGTTGTTGTCTCCATAAGTGACAAACCCTTTTTCTTGCAAGGATAGATCTAGGAATTTTGATCTATCACCCGTCATATGTTTCGAGCATCCACTATCAAGATACCAATGATGTCCATGTGCTCAAAGACATACCTGCAAAACATACATTACTTACCTTTTTCAGGTACCCAATTTATGTTGGGTCCTTTTCTGTTAGTAACTAGGGAGTTATCTCCTTTTTTATCCAAACATACACACCACTAAGTATACCATACTTTCTAATGTAACAAGAGTATGAAGTGTGCCCATGAGTGCCACAACAAAAGCATGTACGAACCTCTTTATTAAAAAATTTCTTATTGGACCGATTAATAGATCTCCTATATGGTCTTCTCCTATGCATAGGGGGGTATATCCTAGCCCGGTATGGTCACCAACATTTCTCGTTTTACTAAGCATAGTGTCTAACATGTTTTGACTCTCTGCGACTTTTTTGAGTTTTTCATTTAATCTCAAATTTTCATTTTTCAAATCATCGCAAGAATCACAGACAGTTGGTTGACATAAACTATTATCAGAGAAATTGCATGCATTACAAGAATAGATCAAATCTAAATTTTCATTTTCCAATTTTAGTTCATCTAATTCTTTTTGTAATGAAACTATTTTTTGTTCATTTAGCAGGATTACTCTTTTCCTATCGGAACTAATCCTAGCTAATTTCTTTAACTCATCATGCAATTTGACATACGCATTATACAAGTCTTCATAAGGAGGAAAATCATCATATGAAGTAGATGAGGTGTTAGAATATACCTCGCTATTTATCTCTTTTGAATTTGAGCAACAAGCATCATTTATTCTCGTCAATAAGCAAAGCTTTGTTGTCTCCTCTTCATCTGAGGTGCTGGATGTTGTGTCCTCCTCTGGTACATCCTGTACTATATAAGCTTTCTTCGATTTGAAGTCCAGAGGAGTGCTCTTATCTGAACCAACCTTCTTGAGGTAAGTAGGATATTGCAACCTCATATGTCATGGCTTACCACATTCATGGCAAGTGAAGTGCTCTTTACTCTTGCCTTTTCTAGTCGATTCCCACGCTTCTTTCTTCTGGAAACGTTTGAAGCCTCCTTTCTTTAGGAATTTCCCAAATTTGTGTACGAGAAGGCTCAAAGTTTCTTCGTCTACATCTGAATTAGATTCGTCTTCTTCTCTCTCTTCTCTAGATTGAGATGTTGTTGCCTTGAGAGATATACTTTTCCTTTTGTGATCTGATTCTTCGTGCATAGTCAGACGTCCAAGCTCCATTTCATGCTCTTGAGGTTTTCTGAACAATGTTGTCAAATGCATGGAGTCAAGATCCTTTGATTCCATAATAGCTGTTACTTTTGGTTGCCATCTCCTGTCAAGACGGTGTAAAACTTTGTTAGTAAGCTTTACTTTGTTAAACAATTTATCCAAAGCAACTAAATGGTTAACTATATGAGTCAATCGTTTTTGCATATCACCAATAGATTCATTTGGTAACATACGAAATAACTCATATTCATGTGTTATGGCATTCAGCCTGGCACGCTTGACTTCGCTAGTGCCATCGTGAGTCACTTGTAAAGTGTCCCACATTTCTTTAGCACTTTGGCACTACGAAACCCGAAAGGACTCGTCATAGGATAGGGCCAATGTGATGATATTTTTGGCACGCAGGTTATACTGAACCTTTTTGTGTTCATCATCAGTCCCTAGATTTTTTGGTTTATCTTTCGGTACATCATCCACTAAATGTTGTGGAACGAAGGGCCCGTTGACTATGGATTCCCTAATATCCGAGTCGATGACCTCTATAAATATTTTCATGCAAAATTTCCAGTAGGCATATCCTTCGCCACTGAAAACGGGAGGGCGGTTAATGGATGTGCCATCACCGCCAAAGGGGTTGGTGGAACCCATTTAATTTCCCTAACGAAACATGCAGATATGGTTGAGCTAGCACGACGTACTAGCTCTAATATCACTTGTTAGGTATCAGTGACAAAATACACCTAGAAGGGGGTTGAATAGGTGTCGCGGTTCCCACTTACCACTATTTGCACTAAAGCCCTATTCCGGAAAATCACCCTGTTAATCGATTAAAGCTATGACTTAATCGATTAAGTCGTATAGAATTAGCAGTTGTTGAAAGGCTCAATTACACAGCCAATTACAGATTATACAGAAATGATATAACACGTATATTTGAACACAAATGATCTTTATTTGGCAGTAATACTATATTCAAAATATCAGCTACAATAGGCAATTAAAAGCTACTTAAAACAGTAAAGAGATAAGGGAAAGAAACAGTTTGCAACAAGGATTTTATATTGGTTCGTTTTGCGGTCCACTGCAAAACTACATCCAATCCTTCCCTCTGATCTAGGAGATTTTCTTCACTAAAATTGAAGCCAATGTATCTTACATACACACTTCCAATTACAAGACCTTAAACGCTACCTTCTTGAATTCCCATAACCTCTACCTTGGTTTAACCTTACCCAATCGCCTAGGAAAACCTTTCCTACGATCCAGCCCCAGCCAAGAGTATGTTCTAAACTCAAAACCTTCAAGTTTTGGTGAAGACTCTTTGATCTCTTTGGTGGTAAGACACCAAGAGACGACTTCCCTTCTTACACAAACACAAAAAAACAAAGTAATGTGAAGCACAAAATAGGTCAAATATTACAAGAAAGACCAAGCTATAAACCCTATACAAATCTCATAATTACTAAGAATATGTATAAGATCATAATCATGAAGAACATGTAATTTCTACCCTTAAGAAATCTCTAAACAGTAATGAAAGAATCATGCAAGAACAAGATAGAATGATGAACATATTTGATAATATGCAATGGATGACATGTTAATCCCTAAGCATAATACTATCTCACTCTAATCTCACATACAATTATCTCTGCCTATATGACATACAAAGAATACAAAAATATGCAACTTAGCAATTCTAAAATGAATGAATGAATGTATTAAGCATGGTGTAAAAATACAGTTTATATAGAAAAGTGCACCCAGTTAATCGATTAGGTTGCCTGTTAATCGATTAACGAGTTGTTAGAAAGTAACTGAATTTTGTTTTTCAGTTATCTATTGAAACTGTTAAAAATTGTTTTCATGTTAAACGATTAAAGCTTCACTTAATCGATTAACTGGCATATTTTCAGTTAAGATGTTAATTGGTAAACTACCTATATGTTATGCTTATCAACTATACATGTTTTACCTTTATGTTATGCCTAAAATGCACAAATAACATGTATGATTAATGCATGAACATATAATAAACTAGATGGCATATCTCATGTAAATGATATGATAGTTTTTAGACTTTGTGAGATTTGCATCTAGGTTTACCTAACCTAGAACTAAGACACATCTAAGACTCTAGTCTAGACATGAAGCTCTTGAATCTTTGGCATGTTGATTTGTTGAGTTGTCTTTAAGCTTTCACTAAGTCCTTTGTCTTCATCAAAACATAGGCAAGGTAAGTGCTCTCTTAACATATTCCACTTTCACTTAGATGTGGTGAAGAGGTAAATAAGCAAATTTACTAAACATGTGGGCAATGAGATGTATATCTTGTGTTATGTACTTATGAGTTACTAATAGCAAACTATATTCACAATTTTATATATGCGAGAGTAATGTTTCAAACTTTGTCAGTCTTAGTATGTGGATAGCAAAGGATGGGTCATAAAATATACATTAAACTATGATGTAACAAAATATAGTTCTCAAAAAGTTATACATAATTTATCATGCTTCTATTAGTCACTCGGTCTTGATATGTTTTGTCACCTTCGAAGATGACAACTAAGTAGATTTAAAGATGGGGCTTTGTGGCAGGTCCAAATATAAGTCAACCGCCATTCTCTTGGCTGGAGTTAGTAATTGAAGGTTGTCTAGATCATGATCAGCAGTGATAGATACAGACTAACCATGCAAGTTGAAAAACATGTTAATAAATCACATTTGTAAAAGGAATTACCTTTGCATCTTAAACATTATATTCAATTATGGATGTCACTAACAGATTCATATTGAGACATGGCATTGAGATGACACTTTCCATTAAATTCTTCAGAGGTCAAACCCTTGTTAAAAAGAGATAACAATTAACTTTGATTGTATTATAAATAAAAAAAAGAATTTAAAATTGGGAAAAATAGAAATATCATTAACTCACAGCTTGTATCTCCAATGTTCCAAACTGATCAGCAGTGGACTTGATCAACACCGGACTTTCAGATAGCCTTATCATAGAAGCTTGGTGGTAAGATGGTTGGACTTTAACCCTAAATGACATTGTCTTTGCAAGCAACATGTCAAGTATTAGAGGAAATGCCTTTGGATCATCCTCACCTTCCTACATATAAAAACAACAAAAATTATTTCATGTTTTAATAGAAAAAATTATGTACTCATGTGATATCAATCTATACAATGTATAACTTGAAAAATACGTATTGCGATCATCTGATTTCTAAGTACGAAAGTAGATATTCCAATGATATTAGCACATTGACGATCCCAAAATACAAACCTTTCACTTCCATTCTCATGAATGACTTTAATATCCAATTTGTACCTTAACAAAAACTCCATATTAAAAATAAGCAAGGAAATGAAAAAGTTAAAACTTTTAAAAGTAAACTACATAAATTTTTGAAATTGCATTACCTCGGGGTAGAACTCAAGTTATATGTTCCACACTTGCACGTGAACATCATGTCCTTAACATCAGCCTTCTTAGTGCACTTTGAATAGCCATCATAATACCACCCTTGTTTCCCCACAATAAACATTGCACTTATCCCAATAGTAACGCAAGTTATATCCTAAAAATTAACAAAGTCAAGTAAGGACATAACTAATACGAAATATGTAAACACAACATAAATATACCTCAGCTGATGTCAAAGCAGCAATTTCAGAAAGAGTCTTCACCTCAGCCTTGTACATGAATCGATCATCATCAGATAAATTAGAATATTGAGACAGTTGGTTGTTACCTTGGCTCAATGAGTCACATGACATCAAGGCATGAGATTCTCATAGAGTACATGTGATAACATCACCACTACTTACAACAAATAGTCAAAAACTTGGGAGATAAAATAGGGTAATTAATAATATAAAGAACAAAACGAAGTTACCTTTACCTAGAATCTTTGAGATTGAAAATGACTTTCTTTAAATAAGCTTGTGTCTGAGAGAAATCCATTTTATCCACAACACCGATAATGTCTAGAAATTAAAAACATTAAGTATTAATAAAATATAAATAAACTAAAAATTCACATAATATTCAAAATATATCTACTACAAAAAAAAAATTACCTACTAACAAATCAGCGTTAAAGTCCCAGCAAGTATTGCAGAAAGGATGGGTAGTAAGGGATGGCGTCACAAAATATACATCAGACTATGATGTATCAAAATATAGTTCTCAAAAGGTGATACATAATTTATCATGCTTCTATTAGTCACTCAGTCTTCAAATGTTTTGCCACCTTCGAAGATGACAACTAAGTAGATTTAAATATGAGGCTTTGTGGCAGGTCCAAATCTAAGTCAACCGACATTCTCTTGGCTGGAGTTAGTAATTGAAGGTTGTCTGGATCATGATCAGCAGTGATAGATACAGACTAACAATGCAAGTTGAAAAACATGTTAATAAATCACATTTGTAAAAAGAATTACATTTGTATCTGAGACAATCAACTAATACTTTACAAAATGTAGTTGTTAAAATAGATATGGCAGTAATAAATTGTTAGTAAGGTTCTCGAAATAAAAGAAACACAATTAAAATTTACTATAAAATATTATATTAACTTAGACTAAACATGATAATGTTAATCTTCAAATAATGATCACCAACCAACAATGGAAATGCAGATAGTCAACTTCATCAATTAAATACATTAACTAAAACACACTTGAAAGAATATAAGCTACTAACATTAGCAAAATGAACAAACGTTTCTCAAGAACATAATGTAGTAAGAGTGACAATTAATAATAAGTCATTACTAATACATTTTATAATATCAGAGACACTTTCATAGAGTATTAAGAAATAAGTAGGTCATTATAAATTTGCATCAAGAATATCACAAGAGGTCAATACAATTAACAACAAATTTGAGAGTACGTCACTTTTGTATAATGCCTTATTAATAACACTGGCAAGAGTGAAACGTGTTGAAGTTTAAAAAAAATGAAAGTATGCTTTAAATATGTGTTACAGAATATTTGTTATTTAACAAATATATATATTGAAGAACCAAAAAATTTAAAGTTCACATTTTTAAGGTCAAAAAATCCGAAAGTATCATCAATGATTAAAAACGAAGAATACAACCAAAGTCATCAAACAACCTTCGGAAGACCAATGAATGTAACAGGAGGAGAGTTAAATATTGAAGTAACAAATACAACCTGTATATTAAATAAAACATTTTTAAGACATAATACTGAAAGACCAAAAAGAATATTAAAGAAAACATTTTTAAGACATAAAAATGACAAAGTAGCTTAGAACAAAATTATACAGAATGAACCACACATTATAGTATATCTCAATGATCAAAATCATGTATAACCCAACAGAATTAATTTGAACAATAAATGTAGGACATCAAACATCATTAAAAATATCAAGT
Organism: Lupinus angustifolius; assembly: GCF_001865875.1. Classification (NCBI taxonomy): domain Eukaryota; kingdom Viridiplantae; phylum Streptophyta; class Magnoliopsida; order Fabales; family Fabaceae; genus Lupinus; species Lupinus angustifolius. The sequence continues at coordinate 30,059 of NW_017721058.1, read as the reverse complement.
TATTTCCTAAAATAACAACAATCGAGAAAAGACCAATCAATGCATGTAACAAATATATATTCAAGATCACATCTTCAACCAAACACATAAAAACTATGAAAAGGACATCACTTTGGGACATTAAGGCAAATGCATGAAATCGATATGTATTGAAGATCACATTTTCCAGACATTAAAAATGTGAATATTGATTAGATATGGAAAAAGTAGACTGGATCTGACATTTTCAAGAAAATATTGAAGATAAACATTCATGAAACGCATGTTGAAGATGATATTTGTAAGCAAGAAATACATATTGAAGATCATAATGTTGATTTTCAAATATTATATTAACTTATACATCTTCAAGAACATATTGAAGATCTGAAAAAGTAGACCGTGTTTCAAACGTAAAACTTTGATATCTTGAATAAAATAAACATTTATGAAACGCATGTTGAAGATCATATTTGTAAGCAAGAAATACATATTGAAGATCACATTTTTAAGAACAAAAATGTCAAAGTAGATTGGATCCGAAAAAATGCATGTTCAAAAAATAAATCAGTTAACATTCATGAAAGGTAAAACCTTTTGAAACACAACCTTCGTGTTTCAGAGGTAAAACCTTTGTAGTAAATAAAAAACTCAACATTACCTTAAGTAGAGAAGAAGAAGAAATGAACAGGTTGTAGAGAGAAGAGGAAGCACCGAATAGAGTGGAGTGGAGTAGTTGGAAGATAATAATAATGAAAGAGAAGAATGGGAAATGAATGGTTGGGAAATAATAAGCGTGAGGTCAAAAAGTGGCATTGATGTGTTTATTGATGTAGCATTGTTGAAGGTGTTTCAAATTTCAAAAAAAAAAGAGCGTAGAAACTTTAAATGACTTGTTACTTTATTACTTTATTTTTATTATTATTATTATTACCTAATGGATTTTATTATTATTTTCGTGAAGGATAAATGTATTTTACAGTTTTGTTCCTCCAAAATCCAAGTGTCAAGTATATAAATTATCCACTATAGTAAACATATCAGTCCTTCCATTTTTTATAAGATAGTAGACTCCCAAACAAATTCTAAGAGTATCTGACATACATTCATTACCCAAAACTCTTGTACCACTAGAAGTTGTTCCTCTTATAGAGTACCATCCTTTGTCTCCCATTTCTTGGAAAATGAATCTGAACCTCAACCTAGCCTTCCTACTCCCTACTCTGCACTTGTCTAACTCTTGGATCCATCCATTCATCATAATTGGATGAACTGTTTGCTACTCTGATCTCTCAGAAGGAAAATCTATGCAAATGATGCTATAAGGCTTCTTTAGTCATTACAACTTTTAGACTCAATACTTATTCTCCATTGCATAATATAGTCTCATACTTATTCTCATACAATTATAGTCTGATATCTACATGTCTTAGCAAAATATTTGTTTGAATTATGCTCCGTGAAACTATCAATAAAATTATATTAGTTGTTTCAAAACTATTCACAATAAATTATAAAGTAATGACAAATATAAATTAATTTCGAAAGTTCTAACTCGCAACAAGTTTAAATCCTTATGATTAGAAATGATGGGACAAAATAAAGAGTTCTAAGATATAGAAAATAACAGTTTTTTTCAAAAGATGTACAAAAACAACTTTTAATTATAATATTATCAGCACTACTTAACATATTGTATTTATATAGTGAAATAAGAGTAGTTCAAATATGACAAAAATTTAACATATAAGACAAACATGTATTATTTGTTTGTCTTATTCAATCAATTGGAAGATATATGAACAAGTATATATTTCATTTGACTTCTCTACATTTCTCCCCCCTGTTTTTCATTAGACAAAAGCTAACTTTTTGTTATCAGACAAAAAGGTAAAAAGAGATTTTAACATCATTATCATCTAAAGAGAAAAATGTACATATTGTTCTAACAAAATGTACATAAATATTACAAGAGAATGAACAAAAAAAATCAATTTTGCATTGTAGAAATTTGGATTATGAGGGTGGAGGATTTGAATCTTGGAGTTGAATGGTTGAAGTTGGAATAAGAAAACACATGAAGGATGAATTATATTTGTTATGATTTCTAAATATTAGACGACTTTAATATAAAAATTTCACTTGCAATTATGTGATTAAGTTGAAAAGGCAAATATCAACTATTTCGAAAATTTTAAGGCATAACAGGATCTATTCCCCCACGGTTAGAAATCATTCAGAGCAATAAAAATTTAAGGATAGAGAGAATAACAAAAATATTTTTAAATTGGATCACTTTCAATATCTATATCTATTTGCTTCTCCCATAAGGATTTTCCACTACTTTCTAAATTACTTAAAAATATTCAACACATTTTTAGGAAAATATTATTAATTATACCAAACCTCTTCAGGCTCTAGAATTTAAATATATGTTACTTACCAAGCTTTTCCAAACTCTAATAACTTAGTATAGTTGGTTTGTTGATCTTAATAATTAATTATGCGAGGATCTAAAAGATTAAGATCACTTAAGTCTTAGATTTACTAAAAAATAAATGTGAAATATTAAAATTGTAAATTCTAATCTTTTTTTCCTAGTCTCATATTAGCTTTGCTTCTAGCAAAAATATTACAAAAAACATAAAGTGTAATTCTATATAAATAGAACTTCTGTAAAGTATTTTTACAAAGTTTCTATACATAAATATTTTCTCGTATTTTTGTGTTTTTTCTCTATTTCTTATTGTGGGGTTATCTTCCTTTTATAGACAAGTTTTAACTACTTTAGAGAATATTCCAACAATCTTCAAAGTATTATTTTGGAGTTATCATTAAACGCATTAGATCTATCGTGAAGCAAGTTATTGTCTAAATCTGTTACGTATCGAGCATGTCCATATTAACATTAAATATGTTAGATTTAATATAATTGAGTTATTCTTCCTCAGTGGTGTCTCTACTTTTTTCTCCTTGTTCATTAACTTCATATTTAATTAGACTTCATTCACATTCCTTGGATGATTCTAAGTATTTGTTTGCATGCATAGATTCACATTTTTTCTGTGTGAATTGTATTTCTAGATTATTGAGCTTCACTCACCAAAAGTATGAATCCTTACTAAACATAATAAATGTGTATAACTAACATACAAGTCCAAATGATTGTCTTCTTGCCACCAGATGGGGTATTTGAGTTTCTTCATTAGAAGCCATTGTAAGTCCAGCAACAACTTCATCATCATGAATCTACATGCAACATACACTTGTTGATAAGACTTTGTAGAACTTCCATTCTTCTTCATATGCCTAACCTTGTTCCTTCATAATGGTATAACCATGAGAAAACATAAAGAAGGTATGTGCTAGGATGCATAAACTTCTTTCACTTCAAGTCTTTGTCAAGGATATGACACACACTTCCGTAATTTGGCTTAATTGGCCCATATTTCCAGTTTGGAACCACATGCCTATCTACTCCACCCAAGTGGGGAGTAAAGGGTGGTAGGTAGATTAACTAGGTCGGGGTAGATTTGGGTAGGAGGGAATTTGTATTTGGGAAAGTGGATGAATAAAGATCATTGAATCTCTCTTAACCTCTATGTATCTATTGGAGAATGTTTCATTTCAAATGAATGGGACAATATATTCTATTATCTTCTTGTTTGGTTGATATTTTCAGAAAGTCCATCATAGAGAGTAGACGACTCAATGAAGGTAAATCAGGTTTTGGGAAATTTTGGATAGGTTGCTCCTATGAGTATAAAGTCTAAGCTCTTTGGTGTGTAGTGACGATTCTAAGATCTAGAGGTATAGTGTACAATATAAGTTACAATTAAAATAATAAATATCGTCAATTAAATAAAAATGAAAATATTCTTGTCAAAATTACAAAATTTAAATATATTTAATCAAATAAAATATATATTTCATAACTAATCTCTATTTGATTTCACATTTTGAAATTGTTGAAATATATTTACTTTTTTTGTCAATGTTGTTGAACACTTCTAATCAATTATAAGTCACTAGATAGTTATTCATTCATGCATCTTTCATTCGATTACACAATCTATCTTTTACAATTTTTATAGTTGGAAAAACTCTTTTTAAAATTGTATTGTTAACTTCAAAAGAAGATAAATTAATGAGAAACAATGTGTCTTCCATCTCCAATCAACTTATCTTAAGATTATTTATTCATTTCAAAGAAACAAATTCCACAGTATTATGCAAATCAATGATATACGTCTCAAGTTAATTATTAAACACCATGAAATCAGTTGAACAAAAAATCTTGTGGATAAAACTTTACAAATCCAATCATTTTTGTCATATCAAAACTAGAGAAGAAGTCAGTTAGACTCAAACAAGACATACAAAGAAGCAACTGAGTATTTGTCTTGGATATTTGATTATGAAATTTCTCGAGTTGCATATCTATAATATTATAAAATAATTCAATATAATAATGATTAATTATTTTTCATGAAGCGTGTCATGTCATTTACAAAAGAATAAATTTTGAGCTTGTAGAATTTTAAGTAAGAGTGTAATATTTATTGTCACTAGATAAATATCATTTATTTGAATTTTAAGTAAGAGTGTAATAAATTTTGAGCGTGTCATGCAATGCTTAAATATTTATTGTCATTAGATAATTATCATTTATTTGAATTACTTTTATTTTAAGAGTAAATGATAATTAAATATGGATAATGGATAATGCAATAACAATTTATAGAACTCTTATACTCTTAATATATATAGTTTTTCTCTATAAATAATATAGATTTTTTCCCAAAAAGTTCCATGGTGTGCATTTGCACTCCATCAACACCACATAGCATCGTCACTGGTGGTGGTTTTCTATAAGGTGAGGGTGATAGGCATAGTCGTGGTGAGGAATTTTTGGCTATTGTGTTTGCTGTTATAATTGTGAGTGGAGATCCTCTGTTTGTGTGTGTCCCAATTGATGTACCAGACTAATTAAAATGTATCATTCAATTAAATAAGAAAATCATAAATGAATAATTATATTACTTAGTGTATTTTGATTGGATAAGCACAAGGAGAGACAGATTTTTTGGGGACAGAAGATCTAGGTTCGATAATTGTGGGATGTGATGATTGTGATAGAATAGCTTTAGGGGTGATGATTTGGATTGGATGCTAATTGCTAAAGATAAGTGGGATACACTTATGATGAGTTCTTTAGAATTTCTAGATGTGAGTGATGGGATATTGTGCAAGTTATCCAAGGGGATACTAATGAAGTAAAGCATGCTAGAATGGATATACTAATGCATGAATATGAATTATCTCGTATGCTACCAAATGAAAATATTAGTTATGTGCAAAAACATTTCTCTTAAATTTTTAATCCTTATTGGTTTAGGGAAAATGCTTACAATAGGATAAATTAACTAACAAAGTGTTAAGATGTTTTGATAGGATTTAACAACCTAAGGTGACTGCAAATATGGAAATAAATGACCTATCAATTATGTCCCTTGATACATTATTTGAGAAGCTTAAGGAACGTGAAATAAAACTTGGATGCCTCACACTACATGGGAAAACATATCACAAAAAGAAAGGAATTGCACTTGAAGCCACTACATCAAAGAGCATCACGAAGAAGAAAGTTCCAATTCATCTGAAATCAATGAAGATAATATAAGACTATCTGGAAAAAAGAATGATAAAGATAAAAGTCCTAAAAAGAAAGTGAAATAAGAGGTAAAAAAACTTACCTAGTTTGGGATGCGGCATAGTGAAAATATTTTTGATAATCATTCTTTTTATGATAAATATTTTGGTACATATGTAGAAATACATGATGAGATAAAGAAACTTGCTAAAATTAATGTTGAAAGGAAATTGTTGATTTTGATGCATGAAATTTTTTTAAGTGAACCTTTAGCTGAAATATATGAATTAAATCTTCAAATTGAAGCCTTATAACTTATATATACAAAGTCTACATATGATTAACGATCCAAAAAAGTAGTTAATCCTATTTATGAAAAGTGCTTGAAGAAAGAAAATAATGATTTAAAGAAATAACTTCAAAGTTTCACAATGGAAAGAGGAACTTAAGTATCCTACTTGTAAATTAAAAGAGTATTAAAAATAGATCTGATTTAGGATATGACACACATAATCACAAAAAGGTGTACTACATAAAATTAATAGTACATTCTTATAATTCTCATAATTCATCACCTACTTTTTTTCAATTGTTGCACTTACGTACACACATCTTACTCTTATAATATTCGTAAAGATAATGTTCAGAATGTTGATTCTATTTGTATAGTAAATGGACAAAATCTCAATGGTAACCCAAAAGAACCGAAGGGATCTTGAAAGTAAAGGGGATCACATCCTTTACATTTTGTTCATGCTTCTATATATTGACCATGACATATGACCTCCCTTTTTTGAGTGAACATTGAGATGAAAGGTGTTTATCAACATTAAATGTTGTTAAGGAAAGAAAGTCTTGCCAATTGCATGCTTGTAAAGTTTCATCATAAAAAGATGAGTATCAAATGATAGAGGCACTCCAAAGTATCCCTACCAAAAGTGTAAAATTTAGTGTTGGGAAAACTGTATTATATTGTTGGGTTCAACCAAAAAGTTGGTGAACTGGTTCACATGTTGGTAGAGTATAATTATACTAGTCATACAATCATATTGATCAAAATCGATTATGCTAATCAATTTTCAATTAAATCGTATTGGTCATACCAATCAGTTTCATTTAAATTAAATTTTTAATGGAAATGACTTAATATTTATGATTATGAAGCGCAACAACTGTTACCTTTATTTGTACTTCTAAAATATTGTTTATCACCAGCTCACATATTTTGTTTTAACAAATTGTATAAATAAAAGTAGTTGTTGTCTTCTTTATTAATTTTTCACCATTAATTTTATATAATATATGTATATCTAACTTCATCAATATACGGTTTAATTAGTGAATCATCGATTGAACCGATATACCACTATATCAATACCCTCACTAGTTTGATGATCAATGTGGTATTTATAACACTACTAAAATCCTTCATTATTTTCTTTAATAATTTTTTTTCATTCAAATAATTAGTTTCTAATAATCACATATTTAATAAGTAATTAAATAATGTGATTATATAACTTAATAACCAATTTAAATAATTCCTTAAAATGTTTTATTGAAATTTATGGAGTTTAAATAGTATAGTCATGACTTGCATCGTTAGTCACTATCATGACCCAAGTCTTCTCTTCTTTTCTGCCTCAAGCGGAAAGTCGAACTATAGTCAATGTTGTATCTTTGTTATTGATTCCATTAATTAAGAAATTATTTGAAATATGTTTTTGTCTCTTTTAATCATTTATGGAATTTGAATAGTTTGATCGTGACTCATGTCATATTTTCATTTCTACCTTAAGGAGAAAGTCGGTCTATGAGCAATGTCATCTCTTAGCTATTGATTTCATTCATTCTAAATAATTAAATATTTTATAATCATATGATATGTTATTAATTCTATTTTTTACCAAAAAAACGTAAAAAATGATTTCTTTAATCCAAATCAAGTCAAAGCAAACAATTTTAAACTCAGAACTACATAATATTGATTTCCCTGTTATACATAGGGATACATAAGAACAAGACGAATTCTTGTCAAATACACAAATAAAAAGTATATTATTTTTTTTATTATTTATTTTTTTAATAAAATAAATTAATAGTATTATGGTCATGCAATAAGTGAGGGTGATGTTTTATTACGGGCAAATGAGGTATTAATATCTTCCACAATCTATAATCGACTCACGAGCTTAGAACTCAAGTTTAAAGATTTTATTATCAAAATTGGGCTTAAAGATAAGTTTCTACATTTTAACTGCAAAAAACTTAGTGAGGTCTCCAAATCTTTTGGGAGAGATCAAAATCGAGTTCAACCTCTTCCATAGTCATAAAGTCGGTTTCAAACCGAAAATTGGGTCGCTAAAATGCTTATATGCATATATACCAATATGTGAGCATATAAAATTTTGTACTTGCACTTGGTTTTTTTTTTATTTGGAGAATGTGTGTCATAACATACCTAGAGAGGTATTATGAAAATTTCTATAGAAGAAATAAGTTCGGATTGCCTACAATCAATCAATAAATTATATCAATGATGTGTTAAGACAGATGTGAGACATTAGATGGGGTCATAGAAGATTTTTCTATTGATATAGGACTATAACAAGGGTCAACATTGAGTCTTTACATGTTTATATTGGTCTAGGAAGGACTTACTAAGCATATCCAATAATGTGTGTCACAATGCATACTTTTTGTGGATGACATTGTCCTAGTTGGAGAATCAAGAAAGTAATTAAATGAGAATGTAGAAATGTGGAGAAGCTTTAGAGACATATGATTTTCATATAAGTCGAAAAGTAAGACGAAATATATGAAGTGTAAATTTAGCAAGAGGTGGATAAACTCTACTATAGAGGTAAAGATTAGATATTATATAATATTACAAGTGGCTTGATTTAAGTACATGGACCAATCATACAACATAATGGGGAAATTGAGGAAGATTTAAATCATTAGATTCAAGTGAGAGTGATGAAATTTTGCAGCACAACTATAACAATTGTCGTGTTATATAAGACTTTATATTAAATGATAAAATGTAAATAGTAATAAAATGTACAAACAGAATAAATTCAATGTAAAAAAAATAAAGCATGATTCCATATTAAGTATCAGCCGATGTTATGGGTGTTCAAATTCAAACCGGATTGGAAACAAAATTGAAAGTCGGTCCAAAGTAAATTGAAACCACAAAAAATGAATGTGATTGAATTGCGTTGGATTGATTTTTTAAAACTAATCGATCTAGTTTGGTTTTTATATTCAACTCTAAGAACCAGACTGATCCAAACCAAGCCACATTAATTTAACTTATTAGGAATATGCACTAAAAAAGTTGTGTTAAAGTGTTTAACATTTCAGTAATTATTAGCCAAAAGTAATTCACTTGATGCATCACAAGCACACATCAGCTGAGAGCATAGCAGCATACAAGGCAACCAAACCTTGACCCTATGCCATCGTTCAGACACACAAATCACTTGGCCAAATGTACCAAGATATCCTCCTGAGCAAGACCAATATCTTTTTTTATGCCTTCTTCTACGCCTTCTTTATTTTGCATGTGTATTTTGTGAACTTTCCTTTATTTGTTAGGTGGTTGTTAATAGATTCTATAAATAGCAACTTCCTCTTATATGTGTAATTCAGTTTTTCACTCATTCTTCACAAATCAATCAAAGCTCTTCATGAGGTTATTCAATCTTTTCTCTTTCACTCACTCTTCTTTTTCTGTCATTGAGTTTGTTATGCTCATACTCAATCATTCAACTTCACTTTCTTCCTTCATTTTTTCTCATATGGTATCATAGCTTTTTTTAAGCCCTGCTATATTCAACACATACCATGTCCTCTCTTACAAACACCTCCACCTCAACCATGAATTTCGCACAAGAACAAACTTCCCTTTTTTACATACATCCTTCAGAAAACCCAACCATAGCTCTTGTATCATCTATGCTCACAGGGGAAAATTACCATCAGTGAGCAAGATCAATGGAGATGAATCTAATATCCAAGCAAAAACTGGAGATTATTGATGGAAGCATATTGATGCCACCAAAGACAGACCCATCATTCAAGCAATGACAAAAAGTAAAAAACATGGTGACATCTTGGATAACAAGATTAGTGTCTCCTTAAATTGCACAAAGTATTTTGTGGATTGACAAAGCCTATGAAGTGTTGGATGAGTTAAGGGAAAGATTCTCACAAGGAAACATATTTCTCATAGCTAAGTTGCAAGAATCAATTGCAAACTTCAAACAAGGAGAATTGAATATTTTGGATTACTTCACTAAATTGAAAATCCTATGGGATGAGTTTGATACATACAGACCTCTCCGAACTTGTGATTGTCAGGTTCCTACTTCTTTCAATGTTATGGTGAACACAGAGGCACACATAACAGAAGATAAGATCATTCGATTCTTGAAGGAAATAAATGATTGTTATGGCAGTGTGAGGTTTCAAATCCTGTTCATTGACCCTCTTCCCACAATGAGCAAGGTTTTGTCCTTGGTTACTCAGCAAGAAAGGCAACTCATAGGCCTAGATGATGATGCCAAAGTGAAGGCAACAGAGACAAGTTGAAGAAAAGGAAATACAACTGAAAGATCACCTAATCCGGGGAGGGCCAGCTTTGGCAGAGGATCATCTGATCAATTTGGCTATGGGAGAAGAAACCAACCATCAATGAATAAAGCAACATGGGGCAGGGGTGTCAGTTTAGGAAAATATTGCACTCATTGCAAGAAACCAGGCCATACAACTAAAACCTGCTACAAAATACATGGTTTCCCACCAAATTTCCAATTCACAAGGGGTGAACAAAAAAACACAACAATGACTTGTTACACAAGAAACAAGAACCAGGCTGAGAATGATAAAGATGAATATGTTTTTGGGTTGAGCCAAAAGCAATATGAGGGATTGGTTCATATGTTTCAATAATCAAACACAACCCCTACAAGTCACAATATTGTAATGAATACAAGTACCACCCCTACCACTCAAAAGGTTGAAAGTAAAGAAAGTACTCCTAACTTTGAATATCAACATGTATCATGGATACTAAATAGTGGTGACACTGACCATATAAGTGCATCTTTATTTCTTTGCTCTTCCTACTATAGAATTAAACATGTTAAGGTCAACCTTCCTAATGGTTTTGTGGTGATTGCACACATCTCAGGAACCATTCCCTTAGATGATCACTTATCCATACACAATGTGCTCTACTTACCTACATTTTCATACAATCTTCTCTCTATATCCAAGTTGACCTCACACTCATTCTGCATATTGTCTTTTGATGAATTCTCTTGGCAAATTCAGGAAAAATATTCTTTGAAGACGATTGGTACAACTAGGATCACACATGGCCTTTATGTACTAAAGACAAATAGGCACAAACACATAGAACCTTTTACTCTTTCAAATTCTATAAATCTTTCTAATTCTAGTTTGTGGCATTATATGTTGGCATATGCCTCCACTACGTGTATGGATACTATAAAGACTAGTTTTCCTTTTGTAACTTTCAATAAAGAACATATTTGTGATGTCTTCCACTTAGCCAAACAAAAAAGACTAAGCTTCCCTATTAGCCAAACACAACCCTTATCTATTTTTGACATGATACATGTAGACATTTGGGGCCAATTTCAACCTTTTTTTGTGTGTGGACATAAATATTTCCTAACTATTGTTGATGATAAGTCAAGGTAAACATGAGTTTATCTGCTTATAAACAAAGGTGAGGCCAGATAAATGTTGCAGGACTTCATTATTATAATCAACACTCAATTCTCCAACAAAGTGAAAACTATGAGAAGTGACAATGGTGTTGAGTTTGCCATGACTTCATTCTATTCTGAGAGAGACATCGAACACCAAACATCATGCATATACACACCTCATTAGAATAGTGTGATGGAAAGGAAGCACCAACACTTGTTGAATGTAGAAAGAGCACTCTTGATTCAAAACCAAGTACCTAAGTTATATCGGTGTTATGGTATCAGACATGTTGTGCACAACATCAACTTATTGCCTACACCAGTCTTGAAAGGAAAATCACCTCATGAGGTCTTATACACCTCCAAGCCTGACATTGAGCACTTAAGAGTTTTTGTCTCACTCTGCTTAACAAGTACCTTGTCAGTTAATAAATCTAAGCTTGACCCTAGATCAAGCAAGTTCATATTCATGGGTTACAAAGAAGAAACGAAAGGCTATGTGGTGCTCCATTTAAAATCAAGGTCACTTGATGTGAGTAGAGATGTGATTTTCCATGAAACCATTTTCCTATACTATACAAAACCACCAACTTCAAACCATGAAACCACAATTCCCCTTCCAACTGGCCACAATCCTTGCCAATATGATGACATATTACCTCATCCCTCTCAATACTGACTCACTCAATCCTCAACCTAGTGCACTCACACCAAACACCCCCTTCCAACCATGATCCGCCTTAAAATATCAAGGCTGGCACAAGAATCACCAAAACACCTACCTACAAGACTATCATTGTGCCTTGACCAACCACACATCCACAACATCACTCCATCCTTACCATTTATCATCTTACCTCTCTTATCAATCATTATCACCCTCATGTAGAACACTAATCCTTTCAATATCTTCTCACACATAACCAACAAGCTACTCTCAAGTAGTGAAACATCCTCATTGGAAGGTTGCTATTGACAGAGAACTTGGTACACTTAGCCAGAATCAAATATGGATACTCACTGATCTACCTAATGATAAAAGACCCATAGGCTGCAAATGGGTATTCAAATCAAACATAAACTTGATGGAAGTATATAAAGGTACAAGGCAAGATCGATGGCCAAGAGCTTCACACAAACTGAGGGTGTAGACTATATGGACACATTTTCTCCTGTTGTCAAGGTCAATATAGTAAGGTTGGTCTTGGCATTGGCCTCAACTCACAATTGGCATTTGAAGCAGCTAGATGTAAACAATGCCATTCTTCATGGTGATTTGAAGGAAGAGGTATACGTGGTCACTCCTCCTGGTCTTCCCTTTCATTCACCAACATCGGTCTGCAAATTACAGAAATCACTTTATGGCATCAAACAAGCAAGAAGGGAATGGTTTACCAAGCTGTCTAACTTTCTCAGTCAACATGGTTATGTCAAATCTGACAATGATTACTCACTCTTCACTAAGCACATGCCTTCAGGATTAATAGCCATTATCCTTGTTTATGTGGATGACATCATTCTTGCTGGCAGTCATCTTCATGAACTCAATTTAGTCAAGCATCTATTGGACTCTACTTTCAAAATAAAGGACCTTGGTGACCTTAGATTTTTCCTAGGTTTTGAGATTTCTAGACAACAATCAGGGATCTCAATCAATCAACTAAAATATGCATTGGAACTCATTTCAGATGTTGGGCTGATAGGTTGTAAGCCTTCAAAAACTTCTATGACTTTTGGCACTCACTTACACCAAGATCATACTCCTCTCTATTTTGATCCTCCTACTTATAAGAGACTCATTGAGAGACTCATCTATCTCACCAATACCATACCAAACATCACCTTTGTGATCTATCAACTTTGCTCAGTTCATGGCCACACCAACAACTGCTCATCACAATGCAACAATCAATGTCCTTAGATATCTCAAAGGAAATCCAGCCTTGGGTTTATTCTTCCCCTCTAACTCATACATTCACATCAAGGCCTATAGTGATAATGATTGGGCATCTTGCCCTGACACAAGGATATCAGTAACTGGCTACTACATCTACTTGAGCAAGTCACTCATTTCTTGGAAATCAAAAAAGCAAAAGACTCTAGCCAGAAGCTCTTGTGAGGCAGAATACAGAGTCATGGGCATCACAACATGTGAAATAAAATGGCTGACCTATCTACTACATGATCTGCACATTCAATCTACTCATCTCCCACTCTTTATTGTGTCAACCAATCAACAATTGACATTGCTTCAAACCCAGTGTTTCATGAACGTACAAAACACATTTAGCTGGATTGTCATACTGTTCGAGAAGTATGTATCAACAAAACTCTAAAACTGCTACCCATCTCCACCAAGTTACAATTGGAAGATTCTCTAACAAAGCCTCTTGGAGTCAAAGATTTCTCTAAAATTCATCTCAAGATGGGCCTCATCAACCTATGTGCTCCAGCTTGCGTGGGATATTAGCCAAAATTAATTTACTTGATGCATCACAAGCACACAACAACTTAGAGTATAGGAGCATACAAGTCAACCATACCTTGACCCTATGCCATCAGTGAGACACACAAATCACTTGCCCATATGTACCAAGATATCCTCCTGAGCAAGACCAAGATCTTATTTTATGCATTCTTTATTTTGCACATGTATTTTGTGCACTTTCTTCTTTTGGTTAGTTAGTTGCTAGGTGGTTGTTAATAGCTTCTATAAATAGCAACTTCCTCTTGTATGTGTAATTCAGTTTTTCACTCATTCTTCATAAATCAATCAAAATTCTTCACGAGTTTATTCAATCTTCTCTCTTTCACTCACTCTTTTTTTCTGTCATTGAGTTTGTTAAGGTCGTACTCAATCTTTCAACTTCACTTTCTTCCTTCATCTTTTCTCATAGTAATATTTTGAAACAAGCTAGAATACATATTCAACAATCAATTAGTCAATGATAGATTCAGTAATGGTTATTTGATATGACTAAAAAGTATGTGCTCACTATCTAATATATTCTCACATATAACTAAAATGTTTACATTGTAGAAATTATATTTTTTATAAGTATAATTAAGTTGTTAGGTTTACTTCCTTCTGATATACAATACAATCACAATGAATGAGGAAACCAATATCAAATTCCAATATATCCAATTGTGTATTTTTTTTAATGAGAACGTCTTGTTATGAATATAATGCTTTTACTCATTGTCGCGACTCTAATTATGTTGTGGTCTTTGATATAGTAATTTTTTAAATTTATACAATAGTTGTTTGATTATTTATATTAATATGATGGTAGGAACAAAGTTGTGGACTTGTGGCATTATGGCTTTAAAGTGTATGTAAATAGTACCAAAGAAAAAATGAATTCTTTGAGAGCGTATGGGTTTTATAACTACTCATTTACCATTCGTATCTAGCTATTATTGACTTTTAAAAAATCCAAATAAATGGTGAATTACGTAGTAATTATGGATAGATATTTATACTGAATGCAAACTTGTCACTTTAAAGTGTATTAGATTTAATATTTTATTCATGTTTATAAGTTTTGAAGTATATATGTAGAGTTCCGATCTTTTGTAAAAAACGATATATAATATTTGGATCGGATTGGATCAGATGTTTTAATTAAACAAATTATACCGGAGCAGACCACAAATTAATTATGTATTTGGATTAGATGATTTTTTTTTTTTTTTTGGCTAAAAACATATCCAAACAGAACACTAACATCCCTAGTCTATGTTTTACACTATTAGTCTGATTGTGATAAAATGTACAGCTAGCTTGTAGTAATGATGTATGTTCTATAAGGCATATATTATCACCTTACTCTCAGCTATGCAAAGCATTCTGATATCTATTTTGTTACAACGAAGAAAATATCATCATGGTAATTAGGGCCATTCAACCCCCTTATACGAGGCTCACCTTTTTCTAACCACCTTTGGAAATTTGAGGTTCTTTTCCGGTAGTTATTGTGTGCCGAGTTTCATTATTTTTTGCCAGTCTTGCTTGTGTCTTGAGCTACACCTTTCCATTTCTCTTTTGTTTCAAAAGATTCAATCTTCTTATGGTGTCTTTTTTCCCACTTCTTGCTTTGGTCTCCATGTCTGAGTAGGTTTGTTTTTTCAGCAAACACTACTATCGTGTCCGAAGACACCACAAAAATTGCATGATACAGGCCTTTTTATTCTCAAACCAATTAGTATCTAGCATAGGCTAATTTATATGCACATCTACTAATATCTCAGCATTTGAAATATTGGGAGATCTTTATCCATGGGATATATTATTTTTCTATGGGCTAAGTGAAAGAAACATATAAGTGGGTTTGACACCACATCTTGACCCAAAACCTTAAGGCATTAGGTCTATGAGTTCATTCACTTATATGTTCTTTAAATCATCAACTTTTGCACAATGTAGGACTTCCTCATTCACACTTGGAATGTCCAACATCTCCCCCTCAAGTGTGAGTTACTTCCTTTTGAGTATTGGATACACCAGAGTTCAGCTCTCTATCTACTTGCATCACCATTGGCTTATCATTTCATCAACGGAACACGTCGCCTTGACCTCTCGTTGGGAAGACTTTCGACACAAAGATCCCTCTTGGATTTACCGACCACTTGTCTCTTCAAAACTCCGTTTGAGTCGTCAAACTGTCGCCTCTAATACCACTTGTTGGATAATTTAGAATCAATTTATCTCCTCTGTGTGATGCAAAATGGGCACTTCCGAAAGAAACAAGTGGGAATCCTTCCTAATTGATATGGAAGCAAGACCAATGAATCTTGGTAGATGAACCATTGACTACATTCAATGATGGCTATTCCAATGTCTTGAATTATTTCTTGACTCTTGAGAACTTTGAAGTCTAACTTAGAAAGTTGAAGTAGCACTTTTCAAGGTGTCTTGAAAAGTATGACAATAATTAATCATTCACTATGTCTATATGATGAAGTCTTCCTCCCCTTCACTATATATATGGGGCTTGTGAGGAAGAGATGTAACAAGCAAGTGAGAGAGCTTATATCCACTTAGTGTAAGACTTATATTCCTAGTGAGATACTAGAGAGAGTTTGTATTTCCATCCTTTTGGGTGAGATTGAATGTTATCCTCTTGGTGAAAGAAAATTAATTATTGTAATCTTACTTTCTATAGTGGATATATTTTCTAGACTAGGCCCTGTGGTTGTTTTCTTCTCATATTGAGGATGTTTTTCCATGTTAAAATTATTGGTGTTATTTTTCTACTCTTCTCTATTTTCTTTATCCACATATTGCTTCCTCAAGTGTCCATTTTGCATCACAAAAGGAGGGAAATTGATTCTGAATTTTCCAACAGTGGTATTAGAGCTCTCATGTTCACTTAGGGAGCATAGCATGTGTAGTCCAACATGGAAAGAACCGCTAATATCTCATTTGATGGAGACATGTTCAAATTGACAGCTGACAACTATTCCTATTGGAATCATATGATGGAGGATCATTTATACTGCAAGGATATGCATGAACCTATTTCTTGCAAAGACAAACCATAAGGTAAGGTTTACAAAGATTGGGAGTTTTCGAATCGAAAAGCTATTGCAATGATTCAGAAGTATATTGATAGAAGTTTATTTGAGCATGTGTCCACATACACAAATGCTTATGAGTTGTGGTCAAAACATGAATATATGATTCAAAAGAAAACTCTCATAAATAAAGCATCTCTTATCAAAAGGCTGTGAAACTCAACTATAGAGATGGTCAGAGCATGATAGAGCCCTTAAATTCATTCAAGGGTCTTATCAATCAATTGACAAAGATAGGCATGAAGATAGATGATGAGTTGCAAGCACTTCTGCTACTAAGTTTGTTGCCTAAAAGCTGGGATACATTGGTGATCACGCTCAACAACTCAGTCCTTGATGAAAAGGTCTCAATGGACATTTTTTCAGACAGTCTATTGAATGAAGAATCCAAATGAAAAGAATGGAGTACATCCTTCCACTTTGAAACAAATGTTGTGGATAGACGTGGAAGAAGTGAAACTCATAGGAGGAATGGATCTCGTGGAAGAAGCAAAAGCAAATTCAGAGGTCGCTCTCAATCTCGCATGAGATCAACAACATGTTATTATTGTAGTAATGAAGGACATAAGATATATGAATATAGATCCTTGAAGAGAAACCAAAAAGCTAGAAATGTCCAAGATGATTTAGTTGATCCAAGGAAAAATGGTCATAAGCCTATCATAGTCATCGCCGCAGACGATGATGTTCTCCTCATTGGAGAAGACAATTACCTAAATGTTGCATATAGTGACTATGCTTGGATCGTTGATTCTGGTGCTTCTTTCCATGTAAGTCCACATGATGGTTTCTTCTCAAACTACAAGAAAGGTGATTATGTTTATGTGAAAATGGGAAAGCATGTTACAAGTAAGATTACAGGAATTGACGATATTATGTTGCTAACAGACATAGAAGGAAAGCTTGTAATAAAGGAGGTGAGACATATCCCAGATATGCATCTCAATCTTATCTCAACGGGTAAGTTGGATGATGTTGGTTTTGTGAGTTACTTTGGTCCTAGAAAGTGGAAACTAACCAAAGGCAACCTAGTTATTGCTAGAGGCTCAAAGGAAGAATCTTTTTACATTATGCAGGGAGGAATTTGTTCTGTAGAAGCAAATGTTGCTACCAACTCCAAAGATCTTTGGCATAGGCGACTGTGACACATGAGTGAGAAGGCACTTCATATGCTCGCCAAAGACCACCTTCCAAGTATAAAAGGTCAAACTTTAGATTCTTGTACTGATTGTCTTTGTGGTAAATAACATAGAGTCAATTTTTAGAGAATAGACAATCCCTCACAAAGAGATGAAGTACTTGAATTGGTGCATTTAGATGTTTGTGCACCATCTGAAAGATCTCTTGGAGGAGCCTACTACTTTGTCACATTCATAGACGATCACTCGAGAAGAGTATGGGTGTACCTGTTGAAAAGCAAAGATCAAGTATTATCAGCATTCAAAGAGTTCTATGCACTAGTATAACGTGAGACTAGGAAGAAGTTGAAGTGTCTAAAAGCAGATAATGGTGGAGAGTATCGTAGTCCATTTGAAGCCTATGGCAAGGCTTATGGTTTCAGACTGGAGAAGACACCACAAAAGACTCCTCAGTTGAATGGAGTAGCTGAGAGGATGAACCACATAATTGAAGAGAAGATCATATGCATGTTGCAAGATATCAATCTCCCTAAGTCTTTCTAGGGTGAAGCAATGAAGACTGTAGTGGATCTCATAAATCAGATACTTTCAAGACCCCTGAACGGAAAAATTCTAGAGGAAGTATGGTACAAGAAGAAGGTATCCTTCAACCATCTGAGAGTATTCAAATATAGAGCCTTCATTCACATTCCAAAAGATGAGAGAAATAAATTGGATGTTAAGACCAAGAAATGCATTTACCTTAGGTCCCCAAAGGATTATTTAGGCTACAGACTATGAGATCCGATAGACAAGAAAGTTGTGAGAAGTAGAAATGTTGTGTTCTTTGAGGATCAAACGATCAAAGATGTTCTGAAGAAAAACCAGTGCAAGTCCAAAGTTCACATTGATTCAGGGGGATAGATTCCTCAATTGACAGATCCTCCTCATTAGATAGATCCAAAATAGATAGACTGACACGTAGATCATGCTCACAAAGAACATGACTAAATTAATAAAGAATCATATCATAATGAAGTGGTGGTAGACACACAAATGCATCAAGAACCCGAGCCATTAGAACATCAGATGCAAGTTGAACTGAGGCACTCCGGAAGAGGCAGAATGTCTTCTTTAAAGTATCATGAAGAAGATTATATCACATTGACATATAATGGTGAACCTTAAGACTTCTCAGAAGCTATGCAGACAACTGATAAAGAAGATTGGATTAAAGCCATGGAAGATAAGATGAACTCATTATATGAGAACCACACTTATGATTTGGTGGAATTGCCCAAAAGGAGAAAAGCCTTGAAAAACAAATGGGTTTATAGGCTTAAAGTTGAAGAAGGAAGCTCAAGACCATGGTACAAAGCTCGAATTGTTGTGAAAGGATGCAATTAGAAAAAAGGAGTTGATTTTGATGGGATATTTTCACCATTGGTGAAGTGTTCCTCCATAAGAGTAGCATGGGTATAGCAGCTAGCCTAGACTTAGAAGTTGAACAATTTGATGCCAAAACAACTTTCTTACATGGAGACGTCAAAGAAAAAATCTATATAGAGCAACTAGAATGTTATTCAGAACCAAGCAAGGAACACTTAGTGTGTCGTTTAAATAAGAGTTTATATAATCTGAAGCAAGCCCCTAGACAGTGGTAGAAGAAGTTTGAATCATTCATGACTAAATACAATTTCAAGAAGACAATTAGAGATGTGTATGTATTCATCAAAAGATATGAAGATGAAAACTTTATTATCCTTATATTATATGTTGATGATATGTTAATCAGTGGGCATGACAAGACCAAAATTGATAGTTTAAAGAATGCTTTAAGCAAGTCTTTTGCTATGAAAGACTTGGGTCCTGCAAAGCAGATCCTTGGAATAAGGATAATCAGATATCGTTCCAACAAGATATTATGGCTATCACAAGAAAAGTACATTGAGAAAATTCTCAAGAGATTCAACATGGATAAGGCAAAGAGCATTGGAATGTAGTAAAGTGGATATTGAGATATTTTAATGGGAACTACCAAAAGATGTTTATGTTTTGGTAATAAAGATCCTATGTTAGTAGGATACATAGGTGCTGATATGGCTGGAGATATAGATTCTAGAAAATCTACATCAGGTTATCTAACTACCTTTGTAGGAGAGGATGTATCTTGGCAATCCAAGTTACAAAGATGTGTTATATTATCAATAATTGAAGCGAAATATATTGCAGCATCTAAAGCTGGAAAGGAGATAAAATATATGAAAAACATCTTGTATGAGTTGGGTACGAAATATTGGATACGAAATATTATTGGAGGATGGTGAGTTACAGCTAGAGAAAATTCATACATATGACAACTAGTCTGATATAATGACCAAGACAGTTTCACTCAAGAAGTTAATAGATTGTTTCAGAGGTGCAAGACTGGCGATACCCATCAATTAATCTAAGAATTGGGAGATTTATTGGGAATCATTCCTAATTGATGTGGAAGCAAGACCAATGAATCTTGCTAAATTTACCATTAAGTACATTCAATGATGGTTATTCCAAGGTCTTGGAATTATTCCTTGACTCTTGAGAACTTTGAAGTCAAACTTAGAAAGTTAGAGTAGTACTTTTCAAGGTGTCTTGAAAAGTATGAGAACAATTAATCATCCACTATGTCTTTATGATGAAGCTCTCCTCCCTTAACTATATATACGGAACTTGTGAGAAAAAGATGCAACAAACAAGTGAAAAAATAATATAGAGAGAAAGTGAGAGAGCTTATATCCACTTAGTGTGAGACTTGTATTCTTAGTGAGATACTAGAGAGTTTGTATTTCCATCCTTTTGGGTGAGATTGAGTATTATCCTCTTAATAAGAGATAGTCAAATATTGTAATCTTACTTTCTATAATTAAGATATTTTCTGGACTAGGTCTCGTGGTTGTTTCCTTCTCACGTTGAGAAGGTTTTTCTATGTTAAAATTTGTGGTATTATTTTTCTACTCTTCTTTATTTTCTTTATCCACTTACTACTTCCGCAAATGCCTATTTTGCATCACACGGAGGAGGAAAATTAATTCTGAATTTCCCAACATAAAATTCAGTTATCAGCTAGAATAGGTATGTCTGCACTCTAGTAGCTTCCTTTTTCAGGTGATCAAAATGGAAAATACCTGAATTGAGGACTTCTAGTTGTACTTGTTCAGAATAAACTTGAACCACAACAAAAAAGCCTTAACCTCCACTTAGTAGAATTGATTAAATGAACTGAAAGACACTATAATATTTTTATTATAAATTATGTTGATTGGCCAAAAAGAATACACATCTTGTACAGACCCAAACTTGAGGAAGAACATTTCATTCTGCATAATCGGTATCTTCTCAATGCCCAATTTACCCTGAAAGAAAGCACTCAACCGAATGCTCCCAATAAGCAATTAAAGGTACAACATCTTCAATTGTTATATGACCAATTCAATAAGTTTGTTTAACAAATTGCAATGTTCCTTCAGCATGCTTCATCTTCGAGATGTCAAAAGTATCCCAAGGTTTTTGAAATGGATTCACTTGATCTTGATTTAGAGTGACTGATATTTCAATTTGAGGCATGAGATAGAAGTAGATCTTTTGAAACATCCAAAATGGTCCCTAAGTTTATCAAATGTGAACCAAATTCATCACTTTTATTACCTTTAATAGAGACTATTTTAACTCAAATTCGTATTCTTTAAACACCAACTTGATTTTTTATATTTTCAGGATCAAATTTGTAATGACCAAAATGAATATTCACTCTTAAAATATGTAAAGAAAAATGAGGACCACCCTGAGATTTTTCACCAGGTGAGTACGGCAAACAGGTACTCAGGGAAGAGACTTATGACACAACCACAAACTCTAGCAAGTCAATAAGCTCAAAAGAGCAATTATTACATAGCATTTTTGCATACACCATGAGCAAATTATTACATAGTATTTTTGCATACAACATGAAGCATAACCAAGTACCACACAACAGGCAGAAAAATAAATACAAAACGCTTGTTTTATCAGGTTCTTACAGCACACAAAATACTTGAAAAACTTGAGCAACTGGCTACCATAGGAAGTACTGATATAAACTGGCAACATAATATAGCAATTTGTAGCGTCGGATAACTATGATATTGTTCATCAGAACCTCGTTACTGGAGTACAAGACATTCCTTTGACCCAGCCATCATAGAAGAACGGGGGTTTGAGGTAACTGCATCATTTTCCTCGGGACATTGAGATATCAAATCCAGCTTACCAGATGTAATGGCTTGGAAAATAAGATCATTGACTTCTTGAAACCTCTCTTCAGAGAGGGAGACCTCGGCAAGAAGCCTCCAAGCATTGGCTTCAGATGCCTCATCAAAATCCTTCTTCCTTTTCAGCACCATGTGCCCACTAATCTCCCACACAGCCGGATTAACTTGGGTGTCCAGAAGCTCAGTACTCACTTCTCCAAGGGCTTGTTTCTCTGCATAGCACTGTTCATCCATCGACACGAGTTATCAGAACTATTTTTCATGCAGTGATTATAGGCAAGGTAAGATAGTTAAAAAACCATTTTGTTTTACCTGAGGTAAGAGAAAGATTTGCCTTCCACAATCAGAAATAAGAACGTTGTAAGGTATGTTGTTGTTTTGAAGGCATATACAGGCATCTGAAACAGTGTTTGATAATTCTTCCAGGGTGTTGCCGCCCTCAAAGACAAGGCCTCTTACTGGATAGTTCAACAATTTAGATATTTTCACACCACCATTTAATTTGGCAATTTTCTTAATAGGGGCCATCTCGATGGGAAAGGGAACAGCCAAATAATATGCCTGAATATATCAAAAAATCACAGAATTCCAATTTAATTACTGACAGAGTACTAGATAAGGAATGCAACCAGCCATTAATCAACATGAAGAATAAGCCGATAATCTCAAGTTATTCAGCATTGAATATACCTGAAAGTGAAGATGGTTAATGGTTGCAAATGCACCCAAGCTGTTGTAACCCAATCGAAAATATGGATTTCCTGCTTCAGCTGCCATGTGAAGTGCAAGCAAGAAGTTGGTGTGGTCAATCCTTTGGGGCAAACACTCAAAAATACGAGGAATCAGCAGCACATGCCCATATTCAATAGGACTGACCTGTTAAGACAGTAGATAAAACACAATGCATCATATAAACACCTATTCTACTGAACCCACATGGACAACATCTGAACAAAAGCTAAGAAACTTACATTGATGGCAACAAAACTAGGAGAGTTCTCAACATCAATTGGTGCGTTTGGAAAGAATTGGACTTCACCATCATCATTGCTGGCTTCAAATTGAAGCAGGATCTCTTCTTGCCCAACTTTAGTAAAGTTGAATTTGCTTTCATCAAAAGGCTGGAGGACCTTATCAACTCGAAATTCGGTCGGCCTCTTCTTGAGGTGGCGACCTTCGTTCAGCTGAGCAATGAAACCATACTCACCTGGAATCACCTACACAAAAATTAACCCAAAAAAACACTGGAACTAAGTCCACATATTGCTATGCAAAACCAAAGCCCATAACAGAACTAAAAAGAGCATAAATGACGGAAGAAGCAAATAAAACCTTGGTTTCACAGGCAGTGACATCATAGCGAAAAAGCCCTCTCTGCACTCGATCTTCCCACTACACCGTCAAAGCTTAAAAACGTCAACACGTAACATGATGATAAAAAGACAAAAAAATTAAAATTTGTTAATCACTGTCCACTCTCCATCATCAAAATTGCATAACTACCTCCCCAAGAATAAGCGAGTCCAGAAAGGCCACAGTTTGCTCCTTGCATTCAGGTAGGGACAAGTCCTTTTTGCCAACCGTTTTAAAAGCATACAAAGGGAGCTTTGCATCTATTCCAAAACAACGCAGAAAATAAAAACCTCAAATTAGCTTAACTAAAACTAACAAAATATTCGTGTAACATAAAGATGAATTTCCGGAGTCCTGGAAGGTGGACAACCTTAGCTTTCACAGTAGACCAATTTGTATGGATTTTTTTACTTTCATTGACTAAAAGGAATTTTTGTTTCAAGGCCATCTCAATCTTGGATAAGACTCCTCTAAAGCGAGTTTGTCTCTAACATGAGCAAGTAAAGATGTATCTACCATTTGATAAAGTATACAGTGGTTCAAATTGCAGACCACAATCGCAGTAACCGCGACGGCAACCGCAATTTAAAACACTGAAAGTATACATAGATCTCGACAGACTAAATCATCTTAGAGTTTGCTCACTATAAAAACAAATCAGTCCAAAGGACCTCCTCGCCGCGAATTTCATACAAAAATAAGAATTTTCTTCTAGTTAATCACCACATGCAAACCAAAAAAGAGAAAATTCAACTCATAATTAAAACAAAAGCATGGTACTAAATAAATACCTTGAATGCAACAACTTTTGAGGCAATTCTTGCCACAACCACTGACATGGCGAACAGCTTCATCCTCCTCCTCTTTTTGATAATTCGAAACCACAGTAGGAACCCTCTTAATCCTCAACATCTTATACTATTTTTTTTTTTCTGAAGCAAAATGAAACACTCAAAAGCCCCTAACCCCGAAAATAAACAACAACAAAGAAGAGATCTTGTATAGAATAATAGAATTGAGTACTAAAATTGAGTAGTAGTAGTAGTAATAATCCTAAAGTAGAAGAAGGAATGAAGAGTAACCGCCACCAGCGAGGAAGAGGAGGTCGGAGGGGCTGCCGCCTTCAGAAGGTAAGGCGCCACGCCCGCCGTGCGGCGAAGGGTTGCTGCTTTCTGTCACACAACCCTTCCGTCGTACATAACGGACATGAATTAGAGGCCGTTGAACTCCGTGAATAGCCGTGATGTCTGCAACGTGTCAAAACTGGGTTTTAACCCAACTAGTTTTTCTATCTTCTAATTCTTCTTCTTCCTTTTAAATCTGAGAGAGAAAGAGAGGTGTGTGTGATGTTGGGATGTGTGAGGAAAAGGGGGGAATTGGGGTTTTGTTTTAGAGATAAGAGAAGTGTGTGTGGGTAAAATGAAAGGAAAGGAGTGAAGGGAGATTTTGATGATTTTTATTTGGATGTAGTTGTGGTTGTGATTGATTGCCTTGTTGTTTTATTGTGTACCCATAGCCATAATCATATAAGGAAGGTTAGTTAGTGGCTTAGGGAGTTAGGTGCATACAAAAAAACCTGGCAATAAGAGAAATATACAAATTATGTAGATAGATGACCTTTCAAATATGGGGAGCAGGATCCCGACGCTATCCGCTCACTCGGGTCTTATTGGGTTTATGATCAGGTTTGAGTTCAAATATTAGACGCAATTAATATTTATGACTAGATAGGGATCAGACATGACTCAGTCTGACTCGTCATATGATCATTCATTCATCATGTTTGTATATGTTTATATTCAAATGTGTACAAAATAATGACACATTTTTTGACAAAGAATTATTGATTGTCAAACTTTTCATCATTTATATATGATTAATTATATATATACATATATCATTTTATAGGTCAAATTACATATTCATACTAATAAATAATATTGAGAAGACTTTACCTCAGATAAGTATGCATTATATATAATCGAGTCTAGGTTTGGGTTTAAATGATGACCTAGTGGATTTTAGGATCGAGTTAGCTACGAATATAAGGTCGGGTTCGGGTTCAAAAAAATGATTCAGTCGGTATTTACGGTCAGATAAGTGACAAACCTTAACTAATCCATGTTAGAAATTTAAAATTTCTAATTAAGGTGGGCATCATATATTTGATACAATGATATCGGCTATTTATTTCAGGGATTACATTATAAGTGATCTAATTATTGGCACCTCATAGATTTCTAAAAGCTGATAACGGATATGGGCTTAATTGGTGGATACCCATCAAGTTAATCTATAGGGGATAATGGGAACTCTATAAGTTAACGCATAAGGAAGGTTATGGTCCCCAATACACCAAATCACAAATAGTTTTCACCTCTCCCCATTAGAGAGAAAACAAAGGTCCCAAAATAAATTAAGGATTTGGTTGAGGAAGACCATCATACCAAAACTCTCTCAAAAGGTATGTCAAAGGACTAGATTAGAGAACGTGGATTCAGGTATGACTTTGTATCCTTGTTTTATATTATGTGTGATAATCATGATATTCAAGATCCTAGGATTGGTATTTCACCAATCATCATAAAATATCTAACAAGTGGTATCAGAGCTACCAGGTTCTGAATTTTATGGTTCCATTAAAGTTGATTTTCCCTCAATTTTTTAGGAACCCTAACTTTTAAATTTGGGGATTTTTATGCTTCCACTATTGGTTATGAAATTGGGTATTTAAGAATAATGAGGATAACTTTTATCCGCTTCCGCTTATTTGAATTATGGGTAATTGTATTATGAATCCTTGCAACATGTGTTGAAGTATATATTCATATATGTACATGAACATTGCATTAACTTTTATGACTCTATTATGCAATATGTATATTATACATTGTCTTACCACGCATGTTCTATTCACTTCATCCTCTCAATTTTCCATGTATATACATTGCCTCAAATTTCATTTACTGCATTGTTGCGTTAAATTTGTAATGCAAATTTTGGAAGAAATTGTATGCCCTTTTTCCGCTGATTTCAATATATATATTGAAATTTAAAGAACCTTTCTTTTGTTAATGTTTTATTTTAGTAAAATAATATTAAGGCAATTTATTATAGCTTATGACTTTCATTTTTTTTAAGGTTGGCTTTTATTACATTACACATGAATCCTTACAGTTGTTAGGGGTTGCACAATTATATTGTATATGTTTGTGCTTTTGTTGTATTATGAAAACTAAATTTCTATATATATCTTTTAAGATATGCATAATCATATTTGATTTGGAATTTCGATAATACTTTGCATTGATTAAGATTGCAATTTTTATGTGTTGATATATATAATATATCTTTTTTTATTTGGAATTATATTATGGGATTAGATTTTTTAATCATGAAAGATATCAAATCTTAAGGTTTTAATTCCAAGATCATAATTTTTTTGTAATGGACCCATATTGTTTATTTTTGTGTGGTAATTATTTTGAAGTAATTGATGCAATATGTTGCCAAAGTAACCTCTTTGGTGGAAATTGATTAAAATTATACATATGAGTATGAGATTATTTATGCGAATTGTGTTTGGTCCAAAGGAAGACACAATTTGGCCAAATAATAACATACTTGTGATGATAAGTATGTAACAATTATAAAGTTTTTTTTCTTCCTAGGAATAATAGTCGGTCCTAAGAAAGGCTATTGTTTGACATAATTAATTGTTAATATTTGATCATTACGTTGAGAGTATCACTTACAAATTAATTTCTCTGTTCAAAGACTAGAAATTGATGTTGTGCTAGATATCTTGTGATAGGTCTATTATGTGAACATGTCTTGTTTTATATATATAATACCTGACTTGTTTGTTTAAATGATTGTAACACTTTGGTTTGTTGCATTGGTTGGTGGATGATTGCATTATTAAGGGGTTGCTATTGTTGAAGCATTTTTTTCATTTGGACAATATGTTGTGTCATGTTTACTCATGTATAAAATGATAATATTTTTTTTATGGAATATAAAATGATAATATTTTTTTCTGAGAATTCGAAATGTAGTCATTGTGATGAGAATGATACAATGTTACCAATATGCTATAATGAATATATGTATTTATTGTGGATATAAATAATATATGTTTTGTATTAAGTGTTGAATCAAACTCAATAAATGTTTTTTTTTATTTTAGAAAATAAAATTGTTTGACATTTTAAGTGAATCTATTAAATATGAAGTCGTCAAAGTGACATCTTTTCTGTGAATTGTTCATAATAAATGTCAAATGCTAGTGCGTATATGTATTCATGCGAGTATTAAGGAAGATTCATATTTGGCCGGATTATATACACACATGTGATTATTATAAAGTTGCATATGTGAATGATAAATTAGTCCAAAGAAGGGTTTATTACTTGACATGCATTATGATCAATGTTTGACCACAAACAAGAATATCATCAGTGATTGGTATGAAATATCAAGTCAACTGTATGATTGCATTTTATGCGAATAGTGATCGGCCAAAAGAACGATTACTATTTGGCCCAAATTACAAACATACTTGTAGCAATAAATATGTGATAATCATATGATTTTCGATGTGAATAGTAAGTCGGTCCAAAGAAAGGTTTATTGTTTGACAGGACTGATTATCAATGTTTGCTTACTACATTGAGTGTACCACTTTCAAGTTAATATTTTTGTCCAAAGACTGAATATTAATGTTGTGTTAGATAACTCGTGATGTATCACATCATCATTTGAATTTAAGTATTAAGGTTGAATGTGAGTTTAATTGCAATAATGATTGCAATTTGTTTTGATTTTTTATTAGGGTTGCAAATATCTATTCTCAAATTAAGAATATTTCATTGCTGAATGAGACAAACTTTAAGGTCTATAAGGAAGTCGTAAAAATTATTCTCAGCTGTATGAATTTAGATCTAGCACTTTAGATGGAGAAACTCATTTCTACTCTGGAAATCCTCGATGAGGTTAAAAGTGAGAAATAAGAACACTCTAACCAAATGTGTCTAATGATCATGAAACGCTATATTCTAGAAGCGTTTTGGGACTCTATTTTTTAGGGTTAGAGTGCAAGGAAGTTCCTTGAAGAAATAAAACCATACTTTGCCAAAAAAATGAAAAGGTGGAGACGAGTAACCTTTTGGCTAAACTAATCTCCATGAAGTATAAAGACAAATGGAACATAAGGGAGTACATTATGGAGATGTCTAATCTCGCATCAAAACTCAAGTCACTTAAGTTAGAGTTTGGTGATGACTTTCTCATGCACTTGGTTTTGATCTCACTTCCTACACACTTTGGGCAATTGAAAGTGAGTTATAACACTCAGATGGACTATATGCAAGAGGAAGTGAGACTGCAGAGAGATAAGACTGAAAGTACTCACTTAGTTATGACCTCTTAGAATAAGATAAGAAAGGACAATAAGGATGCTGTGAAATGGCTATTTGTATTTTTTCCTCAGAGAATGTGGAATTGTTCTGCAATATACTATGTCAGGCAAACCTAGCATGAATGATGTTGTTGAGCGATTAAACCAAACTCTTAAGGATATGATGAGAAGTATGATTAGTCATTCTTCCTTGCCAGAATCTATTTGGGGGAGAGCTTTAAAGACCACAGTTTACATCCTTAATAGGGTGCCAAGTAAAACAGTTAACAAAACCTCATATGAGCTTTGGAATAATAAAGGACCAAGCTTAAAATACTTGCACATTTGGGGTTGTCCAGCTGAGGCGCGACCTTATAGGCCGCATGAAAGAAAACTGGACTCAAGAATTGTTAGCTGTTATTTTGTTGGCTTTGTTGAACGCTCTCAAGGCTATAAATTTTATGATCCTACTTCAAGACTCTTTTTTTTAGATGGGAAATGCTAGATTTCTTGAGGAAGTTGATTTTGGGAGGAAGAGAACATAAATAATGTTATCTTTGAGGAAGAACC
This sequence comes from Lupinus angustifolius, assembly GCF_001865875.1. Lineage (NCBI taxonomy): Eukaryota > Viridiplantae > Streptophyta > Magnoliopsida > Fabales > Fabaceae > Lupinus > Lupinus angustifolius. The sequence goes on along the minus strand of NW_017721058.1, from coordinate 372 downwards.
TATGACTAATGGTGAACAAGTTCTTGTCCCTATTACCATTCAATGGATAAATTAGGTAATAGGAGATAATGTTCGGAATATTGTCCCTGACAATATTTCAGAACAAGACAATAATAAGGTTATCCCTCAAGTACCTATAGAATAAATTGAACAACCTCAAGATGTAGAAGTGTCATTAAGGAGATCCACTAGAGAGAAGAGAAGTGCAATTCCTGATGATTATATTGTATTTCTTCAAGAACATGAGGATGGCATTGGGTTAACATAAGATGATCCATTGAACTTTTTTCAAGCCATGAAAAGTTCTAACTCTCAAAATTGGATCGATGCCATGAAGGATGAGATGAAGTCTATGCATGATAATGACGTTTG
>NW_017721057.1:0-518 GCF_001865875.1 Lupinus angustifolius | reverse complement strand
TCTAGTATCTTTGAAGGATTCTTTTAGAATAATATTGGCACTAGTGGCTCATTTTGATTTAGAGCTACATCAGATGGATGTTAAAACTGCATTTCTTAATGGTGACATTAGGAAAACGATCTATATGGTGCAACTAGAAAACTTTGTGTCAGTTGGCTCAAAGTCTATGTATGCAAATTAAAGAAATCCATATATGGGCTTAAACAAGCTTCTCGTCAATGGAATCACAAATTTCATCAAGTTATTACCTCGTATAGTATTGAGGCAAATAAAGTTGAAGATTGTTTATACCATAAGTTCAGTGGGAGTAAATTTATCTTCCTAATATTATGTGTCGGTGATATACTGCTTGTTAGCAGTGATATGGGACTATTGCATGAGACCAAGATATTTCTAACGAAGAATTTCGAAATGAAAGATCTTGGGGAAGTTTCTTTTGTATTAGTTATTCGGATACTGAGAGATCGCTCTCAAGGTATCCTAAGGTTATCACAAGAAAGCTATATAGATAAAGTCCT
>NW_017721056.1:0-13068 GCF_001865875.1 Lupinus angustifolius | reverse complement strand
TTTTTGTGGGAGTTTTGGGCAGATATTTGAGTAATCCTGGAATGCATCATTGGAAGACAGTCAAACGTGTTATGTGTTACTTAAAGAGAACAAATGATTACATGTTCATTTATTGGATGTCTGAGAATTTAGAGATCATTGGGTACTCTGACTCCGATTTTTGGGTGTCTAAGACAATAGACACTCCACCTCTGGATGTGTGTTTATCTTGGTTGAAGGTGTTATATCTTGGAAGTCTGCTAAATAGACGCTCATAGCTCCTTCAATCATGGTTGCAGATTTCATGGTTTGTTTTGAAACATCAGACCATGACATATGGTTGCGAAATTTTGTCACTAGCTTACGTGTGATCGATGGTAATGAAAGACCATTGAGGATTTATTGTGACAACAAGTCCACGGTTCTTTACTCCAACAACAATAGGAGTTCTACAAAGTCAAAATTCATTGACATAAAGTTTCTGGTTGTTAAAGAAATTATTCAAGTAGACAAATTTTCATAGAACATATAAGGTCAAATTTTATGCTAGCCGATCCACTGACTAAGAGATTGGTACCTAAATTCTTTCATGAGCATGTTGCTAATATGGGCGTTGTTCCTTAGGGTACCTTAGTTCAGTGTGAGTCTATATGTTTTATGTTTTGCTTTGGATATTATATACAGTTTTTTTATGCATAACAAAGTTTATGGTTTATTGTTCTATTTTGAACTTATGTATTGCTACTATTGTGTTGCAATTAAGGAATTTGGATTGATCTCACTAAAGAATAAAGAAGGGTTAGTTGGAAATAGACATGTATGAGATCACATTACATGAAATTTCCATATCACTCATCCATATTTGATATGTCATTGAGTATATTATAAAGGTGATCATCGTGGTCGTGTTACGCTTGCATGTGATGAAAGTCACTGTGGTTCCATAGTTGATATATGAGATGGACCAGATTGTATTAAAGAGAAGTCTAAATATAAATAGCATACGGATGCGCGCCTAAAGAAGTTGTGATATAATTGTATCATGAAGATATGAAGCCCGAGTGGGAGATAGTTAGAAATTTATAATTTCTAGTTAAGGTGGACATCATATATTTGATACAATGATATCGACTATTTATTTCGGGGGTTACATTATAAGTGATCTAATTACTGACACCCCATAGATTTCTAAAAGCTGATAACGGATATGGGCTTAATGGGTGGATACCCATCAGGTTAACATATAGGGGATAATGGGAACCCTATAAGTTAATGCATAAGGAAGGTTATGGTCCCCAATACACCAAATCACAAATAGTTTTCATCTCTCCCCATCAGAGAAAAAACGAAGGTCCCAAAAGGAATTAAAGATTTGGTTGAGGAAGACCATCATACCAAAATTCTCTCAAAAGATATGTCAAATGAGTAGATCAGAGAACATAGATTCAGGTATGACTTTGTATCATTGTTTTATATTATGTGTGAGAATCATGATATTCAAGATCCTAGGATTGGTATTTCACCAATCATCAGGAAATATCTAACAATCTCAAATCATGCTCACCCCTACTTTTAAACATTGCTTGTGTTTGGTATGGGTTTGATGGGGAGATTTATAGGATTGGTGTGTTTTAAGTGAGTTAAACTCATATTCTACTATAAGAGAGTAAAGAACAAGAACATTAGCTAGATATTTTTCTTCTTCATTATTTTAAACTATTTTGTTAATAAGTTAAAATTACACGAGTTCAGATTTGATCGATGCTACGTGTTACAATCTTTAATTAATATTGGACTCTTCATTATTAGAAATAATCTCAATTCACTTTAACTAGTTTTTTGGGGCTTCTATGTAATTTTTTTAAATAGTAGGAGAACAATGTGAGTTATAAAAAATACTGACTTCCATCTACAATTTCTTACTTTTTTCATGGTAAATAGTGCATGTCATACATGATTTATGGAGAATATTTCCAAAATAAATGGAAATGTAATTTAGGAGTATCTTTTTTCCTTTCCATAAATGTTCTATCAAGCAGCAGAAATAAAATAATTTGAAATAATATTTAATTATGAGTGTAATATTTAAGTATTGTCCTGTAAATATTTATACAGTCAGTATATTATTTACTATTTCTTTAAGAGTAAAAAGTTATTGAAAATAAATAATGGATAATGGATGTAAAAAGTTTTATAGTATTGGTCGTTACATATTTTTCTCTTTAATTATTGCTTTCCACCAAACTTTCCAGGTATATTGAATACAATCATTGTTTGAAACTTTTTCCCATTTAAAAATTGAAGAGAAAACAAACTAACTCACCTAACTTTCTATATATATTTTAATTATTATGTATGCACCCTATTGTAGTGTAATTTTATATCATATTTCACTTTTTTTATCTAATACAGTAGCAAGTCACTCATGTATTAGTATATGGTAATATTTTTTTGCCGCAAGATTAAGAACATACATATTATATGTGAATTCATATGGTTAAGAAACACATATGTTAATCGTGCAATCGCATGGTTAAAAACACACATGTTACTCATGCATTCATATTGTTAAGAATACATATATAACATGTGCATTCGTATGGTTAAAAAACACACATGTTACTCATACATTCACATTGCTAACAATATTCATGTTACCTATGCAAATGCATAGTTAAAATATATATGTTACCCATACATTTGCATAATATGGTAATTCTTGATAATAGCTTGTATCTTGTCACCGTAATTTATAGAGGAGAAAATAATATTGAGAAAAAAATAATGATGTATACATACAAATAGTTTAATAGGTAAAACATATAGTAAAAAAAATACCTTTTCATCCATGAAAAACATTTCTAAGGATGGCACCGAGGATGCATCCACACGCAAAATGCCAATAATTCTTACATTAATTTTCTAAGTATCTTTAACATTATTAACCTCTTCTATGAAATTGACTATGTGTGTCATGTTTGTAATAATATTCTTAAAAGTAAAGTAAGTTGTTGACGGAGAACATAATATTGTTTTTTTCTGTAACCAAGAAAGGAAGATATGAAGAAGTATGAAAACGGAAGATATAATAATAAAAGGGGATCAAATATTGTTCAAGATTATTTATTTAATTCATTCAATCTTTGATTTAAAGTAAACTTTATACATTTTTATATATTAATACTAATTTATTTTCTTATCATGAACATAAATAATAATAGTTACCAAAACCATTCTAAATTTTAAAATTAATGTATTTAAAATTAACAAATTATAAAATCATTTTTCAAAGTTTTGAATATTAATGAACATTAAATTTTATATTAAAAATAATAATAATAATCATTAACTTTTATTCTTGATATGGTGAAATGAAGAGTTAATATATTAAGCTTAAATTTTTTAACATGTTTGATAGGCAAATCATTGATGCTGATTAAAATGAGTATATAAGGAATGTATAACGTAAATCAATCATACATGGTGATTAAAAGGAATATAAAAAGAATGTATTATGTAATAAAGCTTCTAATAATGCTCATTTTTAAAAGATTTTTTAAATTAAAAGTCAATTTATTAAGTTTAGAATATTTAAAGTGTAATGTGTTTGAAGGATTATTGAAGTAATAAAAGGAAAATAGATAGTGAATTAAGGAAAAGTAAGGAATTTATTCCATAAAGTTATTATTTAACAAAATGAATTAACAGAATATAATGAGTTGTGGAGTTATAATTGAGTTATTATTTAATTATAGATTATTATTTAGTTGAGATAAATGATAAATAATATTTTTTATCTAATGTGTGAATTTGCATACTAAGAGGTAGAGAACTTTTTGGAGGGAAAATTTTTATTGAGTTGATGACACATTTCATAGGTGGTATGACAATGAATTTTTTTTGTTATATAGTAAATAGATTTCATATCTTAACATTAATTTCTAAAGATTATTTTTCACCTCCATTATTATTTTCATGTTACACATTCCAAATAAATTACTACAAAATAAATATTATTAATTTATACAAACAACTTTATACTATATTAATTATAACTAGAATTTTGATAGCTATTATCTATCTTGTCTAAGTTTCACATCTCATGTCTATGTTTTACATTATTTTAAGAGAATAATGTATCTCCTGATATATGAAGATAAACTATCTGCTTCAAATCATGATATTTGTCCTATTTAATTATTTTCTATACAAATATTTCTAAAACTAAACAAAACGTTACACATGTCATATTTTTACTAGTTGAAGGAGATAAATTATCTCCTCATATCAGGAAATACATTCTTCTCTTATTATAAATTCTTCATAAGGGTAAAATTGGATAAGAAAGTATATTTTCATCTTATTATAATATTAAATTTATCATTATTACAAATAATAAATTTATATATTATATCTTTTTTATTTTTTAGCTACATTTCATATAAATTTTATTTATGTCAATATTAATGTATAATAACAAATTTATCACTTTAATAATGTGAAAGGTAGATATCACAATGTCTATCAAAATGACAGTTATAATTATATTTTTTTTGGATTTTGCAAAAAAAAAAAAAGTTAAATATTATATTTATATAATGCTGAAAGGAAAGAAGATTCATGGAATTGTTGATGAGACATTTGATTGCCATTGATCTGAAATACAATTCTATTTAAAAAACTATTCCGCACAAAATCATGCATGATATACTTGATTTGAGAGTACAAAAATACTGAATCATTAAATTTTTAATTTAAATATTTTTTTTAAATTAATCTATATATGACAACAAACTTTGTGGGTCATGCTGCTGACAAGATTTACCGTGTGAAAAAAATAAATAAGAAATCTTGGGTTGAAGTAATGATTTCTTATAACCTACGGATATACCAAAACGATAAAATGCTTGTCAAAAAATACACCACTTTTAATTTGATGGGTTATTTCCTTTTGTGCTGGGTTTGACCTTATCCCCAATGGAAATGGTCCTCATTGTTGTCCTGGTAGGGAAGTTTGACCACAATATGTGGCACAAGAATAGGGCTGCTTAAAACATTTCCAATATAGAATAATATTTTTATTCTTATTTGTATCTCACATATTATTTTATAATTTATTATAATTCCTAATAAAATAAGAATAACATATATTTTTTTTCTCATAATAATAAACATCATTCTTATTCTTATTTGGATCTCACAATATCTACTTTTTCCACAACATCTACAACTCTCTTCACTTTCTTTTGCTTAAGAACAAGCAAAAATTGTTCTTATTCAAGAACAAAAGTCAGGAAATAAGAATAGCACAGTGAAGAACAAAGTAAAAATGTTGTTATTTTATTAAGAATAACCTTAAGAACAACCACTATGATAACTTTCATTTTGGATGCCCACACTAAACAAGATACCCTTTTGTCCAAGTTTCATTAGGAATAGATTGAAGCAAGCTTATCCTTTGCGAAGTTCCCTAGTTCGATAAGGAAGATATTGAAGCTGTTTAAGCTACTCAGTGGGGTAAGTTTATGTGTATTTTATGTTTTGATGCTGTTGTCTCTTTATACTGGTAACAAGAGAGGTGGTTTTGTAAGATCTTTCGTTAAATAGAAAGGAAAATTAACAAGTAGCCTTCCTATTACATGCTTAATAACAATTCACCACAATTGTCTGAATGAATTGAACAAAAAAACAAAATATATATCGTAGCAATGATGTTTTAGGACTCAAAAGTTTCAAGATAAATTAACTTCCTCTTAATTTTGTTAATTGAGTTCCTTATATTGGGCGGAAATTAAAAGTGGCAAAATTATCTACAATCCATCAAAATTAAATCCGTTAAAATCTATTTATTATAGCTAATAAATTTAAATGGATATAATATAATGGATACTGTTGATAATTGATGAATTCAAATCCATCAATTATATCTAATTGATATATCTAATCGATATATCCATTTGGATGAATACTCGATCCATCCAAACACAAAACTTCAAAATTATAGGACATGTATATATAATTAATATTAAAAGTTTATTCTTATGTACATAACATATATAAGTATGCGAAAAAATGTATATACTCACGGTTTATGAGTTTCATACACTGTCACTATATTATCCACCATTTATATTTAATCATTATTGACTCTTAAAAAAAGTAATTCAAATGAATGGTGGATGATATAATGATTATGTATAAATCTTTACAGTAATAGTGTATATATATTACATTCGATAAGTATTTGTTATAAAAATACACATAGAATCTTAAATATCGCATGCTTGTAGAATATTGTAATTTTTTTTATAAAATTTCAAAAAATCAATTTTTAAAAGTATTTTTCTACGGGGTGGTTTTAAAAATGTTTTATTGAGAGATTAGTTTTTAAAATAATGATTTTCTTTAATAGTATTTTTAGTTCCTATAAAAAAATTAAATGAATTGAATATTTACCCATCCAAATCAATTTAAATGGAGTAATGGATGGACTGAATGAATGAGAATTAACTTCCCTCTTCATTCATTAACCTGCATTCTTATATTTTTAAAGATTTATACACAATATCATTTACTATTTACCCTTAATTTAAATTATTTATTTTAAAGAGTCCATGATGTTTGAAAATGAATTATAAATAATATAATAATAATATATAAAACTCATATATTATCATTATATATATCTTTTTTTCTTATATAATTAAGCACCCCAACTTTATCGAAAAACCTATACCGGAAACTTTAATACAAAAGCTTAAAATTTTGAGCCAGTATAAAAATTTGAGCACATATATTTTATTTACTTATTCATCAATTTAGGGAGTATAATATACACCTTTAATATAAAGATCTATATATTATTAATATAAAAATCTATATAAATTTAGTGTAAGAATATATATTCAATATCTTATGTTTGTATTATTATATTTAATACTTAATAATAATTAAATCTAAATGGTAGATGATGTTGTGATAATATAAAAAACTTTTTCACCAAGTACATCCTCAAATTTTTCATGTATACCAGCTTGATCATTTTAAAATTGAAAAACAAAAAATGGTACAAAAAAATATCAAATGTGGATTAAATCCATCATTTTAATGGTGAAATTAGTTTATATTAAATATTATAAACTATGTTGAAATGAACTAATTTAACCTGCATTTAATATTTTTTGGTATCATTTTAATATTTATGAACCGGTAGTTGCACTTTTAGTGAGGTAGTCATGGAATCTCACAGTATTGTGGGTTGCCTGCACAGTTGGTGGTCCTACTTGATGTGTCATTTGTTTGAGTAGTCCAACTGGTTTATAGATAGAACTAACCTTAACTGCATGATATAACCAATCGCGGGGATAGCTCAGTTGGGAGAGCGTCAGACTGAAGATCTGAAGGTCACGTGTTCGATCCACGTTCACCGCATTAATTTTATAATTTTATTTTTAATACTTTTAACACTTTATAAAACACCCTGTATTCTCTTTTCTCTCCAGTCTTGTGGTCCAAGATAAATAATCTAGATATATTACATTGCTTATGTTATAGGAAAAAATGAATACACGATAGTGTATGAGTTTTATATACTGTGTCACTATATTAATTACCATTCATGTTTTTTCACCATTGGCTCTTTAAAAAATAGGAATATAAATGAATAGTGGATGATGTACTGATTGTGTTAAATTTTTATACTGACAATGCACAGATATTATACACTATTTTATAATTTGAAAGAAAATATAAAATGAACAATGAATTGATACATTTGTGACTTCCTTATCCATCAAGATAAACAAAAAATAAAAGATGGAAAATGGATAGAGAATTATAAATGCACATACATCATCGTTGCCATCAAAGCTAACACCATCCAAGAAGGATACGTTTTTGTTGTTATTTACCTTAGATATTAGGGAGAGGTAAGGTGGTGAAGTTGGCAAACCCTATTTCTTAGCTGCCACCCAATCATCCATTTGATGCAAATATTAGCAAAAACATGATAGGGATGAAAAAAAACCGTACCCATAAGTACATGCGAGTAAAACATGTACGGGCATAGGTATGGGTATCTGTGAATATTATAAACGGGTTTTTAAAAATACCTGTATTACATAGGGCAGGTACGGGTATTATGATACCCGTGCCTACGGGTACCCGTTATTTATATGATTAATATATTATATTTAATTAAAATAAAAAGTATACTATTCTAACATTCATTATACTATGTAAAAAATTTCCATTTACTTTATTTACATATTTTATTAGGTTTGGTGGTGAAACACCCTACAAATATTATTACATATGTAGAAACACATGTTTTACAAATAAATTATATACTTTTTGTTAAGGAAATGAGAACAAAGAATCACACAAATAAAAAACACCAATAAATGTTGCATTTTTGTCAAATATTCAATCAAAAGGTACAAAAATAATTAAGTTTCATCTCATTTGAAATATAATAGAAATAATAAATTAAAAATTCATTTATAATATAGGAAACTCGCGGGTACCCGTTGTACCCAGAAATACCCGCACACGGGTACCCATACGGGTACGGACGGATATATGTAATGTGTTCCTATTTTGAAACGGGTAGCGAATAGCTACTACCCATGCCCGTTTATGCGCATTCCATCCCTAGGTGACAGGTAGTTTATTAAGAAAGTGTATTCAATATGGATATAGATGGAAGAAAATGACATAGAAAACTTTGGATTTGTAAAACAATAAGAAATCTGGAAAATAGAGCAACATCTAAAATAACAAGAATTACAAATAATGGGAAAGAGAGTCATAATCATTTGGTTGCATTTAATTGCAACATAATTATATTGAACTACATTTAGGTTAGACCGGAAGACATTAGGTTTTATTGGATTATATCAAATTCAAAAATATTTTTTAATTATAAAATTATTCACACAAAAAATGGCGTAATATGCATTGCAATAGTAATAATGACCGGAATCATAATAACCACAACCATAAATATTAGAGTAAATACTCACTTTGATTCTTAAAGATTTTCGAGTCTACTAATTTATTATCTAAAAAAACAAAAACTCAATCTAGTACCCAAAGGTTGTGAATGTGAGTCAATATAGTTCTTGAGGTCATAAAATATGTTAAAAAGTTTTAGTTTGACTCAAGTTTAATATTTTTGAAGTACACGAAATATATATGTGAGGCTATCATGGTGTCCCTTTCATTCTTTTGGGAATCAACAAAGAATATGGCTTAAAGTGTTGCCCGTAGAATTTTGTCCATGCCAGATATTTAATTCTAAAACAAATCTTAACCAATTAAATAGCAATAAATTTAGCAGTGCTTTGTAATTCAGAGACTTATAACTTAAATATGTAGCACAATAGACACATGGAGAATATTCATTCAATACTAAGAAATAAACATTGGAGAATGGATTAGATTCCAATAATGAAAAGTCTAACTTGAATAAGTTCTGATTGATAAGAGAAGTAATATTCTACAAATTTTAATGTTGAAATACAGAAGCTAATAATGAGATTATAGCAAAAGCAGATTGTAAAGAACCAATCTGTTTGGAATGTTCATAATTTGATTATCATCTTCAAAGGTACCAACTACCAACAAGAAAATCTGATCATCATCAAAGGTACCAACAATCAACAACTAATTGTATGAACATTTACATAACCAAATCACTTATCAATTAAATCTGCAGCATTCAAAGGAAAGAACCAAGTAATTGTTGTTGCCAACATCAACAAGTGAGTCTCCAAACACATAAATAGTGGAGGTAAAAATTGTTTTGTGATTTAGTTTATTAGGGACCATAACCATTGCATATATGTTAACAAATTGGATTCTCATTATCCCCTATGAACCAACATATGTATACATTTATTAAGTCCACATATGTTTCCACAAATCATACGTATTTTATCACCACTTATACCCCTTAAATAAATAGCTAATGTAATTATACTACGTATATAATACCCAAATATAATTATAAATCATAAACTTCTCATATGATTTTCTATGTTATTTTTATTTTTAAATTGGTGTAATGAGTTGTTTTTATTTTAATTAGGTCATTTAAATTATTTTGTTTTTACTCGACCCTTTAAATTATTTGAGATTATATATTATTCATCCCGTCAAACGGCTACCCCATTGACTGGACTGGACTACTTAAGATCGACCAAGCTCAGATGCCTGGCGAGGACTTATGTCACTAGGGCTCACAATATCAGCTGGCCAATCGAGCTAGTAAGAGAAGACATATGGCTAGCTGGATAAGACCTCAAGCCAGTATTGGGGCCACGCCTCTGCCACCCACATGTCGCATGTCTACTACACGCCACATACACTTCTCACCTAACTCTCTGCTCTATGGCAAAGACAAGTCTAGACCGTGGCTACCAAAGCCTAGTATAGGCTATAAGTCAACTATTCTTAGAGTATGACCTAACCAGGCCGCCCGACAGGCTGACAAGCTCAAATGGTCGATAATGTCAACAACACCTGTCAAAGAATATTTCATCTATCTCCACTATAAATAAGGGGTCCCCCTCACAAATAAGACACATGATACATATGAGAATAAGACATACCCACTCTCTAACATTACTTTAAGTATTACATTTACTCATACTCCGAGTTATTGCTCCCCCATCCATTATCATTTATTGACTTGATCATCGGTGCACCTTTTCAGGTACCTCCCCCAGCTTTTCCTGTAACATCCATCCTTTCAGCGCCTTGCTTAGATAGACATAGGACTATATATATATATGGGTGTGTGCTTATGTATGTGATTATATTTTCTTGATAATAGAATGATATATGTTTAATAGTTGCCTTGAAAATGAGAGTTATTAGAATAAGAACTAACTTACTTGGATAACAAGTAATTAGGTGTAGAGTTTTGTTAAGAAGTATTAATTAGAGAGTTTTGTTAAGAAGTATTAAATATATATTTTGAAGCATATAAGACATTAATCATGCGAGGCATATCAAAATATTTTTAGACGATTTTAATCAAGATATTTTTCATCAAGGATTCCAAGTTCTCTTCGAAGAACATAGAAAGTATCTCGTGAGAGGGGCTTGGTGAAAATATCAGCTAATTGCTTAGTAGTTTCAACAAATTCAAGCACACAATCGCCTTTTTGAAAATGATCACGCAAGAAATGATGTCTGATTTCTATATGCTTGGTTCTCGAATGCAAAATGAGATTCTTGGATAGGTTTATGACACTTGTATTATCACATTTAATGGGTATCTTTTCTAGTTTAAGACTAAAGTCCTTAAGTTGTTACTTCATCTATAAGATTTGACTGCAACACATACCAGCGGCAATGTATTCCGCTTCGACGGTGGACAAAGCAACACATGCTTGCTTTTTACTATGTCATGCAACTAAGGAACTGCCTAGTAACTGACAAGTCACACTAGTGCTCTTCTTATCCATCTTACATCCAGCAAAGTCAGAATCAGAATACCCTATCAAGGATAATGAGACATCCCTAGGATACCATAATCCCATATTTATTGTTCCTTTTAAATATCTCATGATACGTTTAACAACACTATAGTGTGAGTCTTTAGGAGATGCTTGAAGGCTAGCACACATACAAATACTAAACATAATATCGGGGCGGCTCGGAGTCAAATATAATAAAGAGCCGATTATCCCTCGATACTTTGTTACCTCAATCGCTTTTCCCTTTTCGTATTTGTCTAGATAGCAAGCGGACACCATAGGTGTGGAGGCTTCTTCACATTTTTCCATGTCGAACTTTTTGAGTAACTCCTTGCGGTACTTTGTTTGATGAATGAAGATGCCACTTTCCATTTGTAACACCGCGAATTTTACGAGTTTTAATTATAAGATTTTACTAATATTTTCATTAATTATATATTCGAAAATGAATTTCTGAGAATTTTCGGTAAGGAATTAGACAAAACTCTAGTTGAGTTTTATTCTTGAAATTGTATTTCCGATTTTGTGGTAAATTTTGGTAATTTTTGGAGACAGTCGGTTCTGGACCACTGTCGGGGCCGAATCCGTCCAGTACGGCTCAAAAAGCGTTTTTTTTGAGTTCCGTAACTCGGAATCGAATTCCGATCGTGCCATTGGATTCGTAATTTAAATTCAAGTCAAAATAGACTCTGATTACACTCATACCTATTTTCTAAATATTTTTCAATCGGAATGCCGAAATCCGAAATTCTAATCGAATGTTAGGATCAGATGATTTAAAATACCCGATCGAGTATTGGCCGATAATACTCGGGCATGTTTATCGCACATGTCCACAAGGTGATCATTTTGCATTGGGATGAGAGAGTTGACTTCCATAAAGCAAATCTCCCATCACTTTCTCAAATATCTCATGATCTCATTAGCCACCCTAGGAGATTTTGTCATCATGGCCTATAGGAAATCTGATTTCCTTCTCTTCCCTTAAACCCTCACACTCTACACTTCACTCACTCACTTTTGCATTTTCAAAGAGAAGGTAACTCTCTCCATTTTTCTCTCATTTTTCTCATGTCTTCTTCCATCATCAATCTTTGATCTCTCAACATTCAACCAATGGATGTTGATGAGATTTAAGTATGTTGTTCATGAGTATGTCAAGAACATATTCAACCGTTGAAATTTTCTAAAACGCTTTCTAACTCATTTTCTCTTCAAAACTGAAAATGATGTGGTTCTTGAACTCATGAAAATATTTTGTTGAAACCATGAAGAAGTTGTGTTCATAGAGTTGTTATAATGTTGTATTACATACTTTTGTTGTTTTAGTCAAAGGGGATGATGATAAGATCAAAGGAACCTTTAGGAAATGTTTTGTAAAAATGAGAATGTATGTATTTCTATTTGTTTTTAGCCTTAAACCATGGCTTGGAACATGTTGGAAAAAAATAGAAATCTTTGTTAAAAATCATGTTGAGGTTTATGAGTACATGAAGGTCTCATGAAACTCTTAAATGATACTTTGAATAACTTACTTTAAAATGGTAAGATTATCAAAGAATGTCTTAAATCGGAATATGGAGTTTTAAGTATTTTAGTAACG
>NW_017721055.1:0-469 GCF_001865875.1 Lupinus angustifolius | reverse complement strand
GTGTCCGAATATGACACCCGGATCTCCTAAACCATCTCAAAGGTTTTGGAGTTAACTTGGGTTTAAGAAACCCAAGATTTTTATGTTTGAATGCTTTTGAATATATATGATTGTTGATGAAATGTGTTGATATTGTATATGAATGTTGGTGGAAAATTTTCTGAGTGCAGGTGGTTGAAAAACCATGTTTAAATGTGTCTTGGTTGTCGAAAATGGCAAAAATTAGCATTCTGTCCAAATCCCAGTAGTCTGGGCGAACCAGGCATCGCCGGGGCGACCAAAAGTCCGCCCGGGCGAGCAAAAACCCGATTGGGCAAAAAACGATTTTCGCCTGGGCGAACAAAGCGTCTCTGGGGCGAGCAAAAGTCCGCCCGGGAGAGCAAAAACTCGATTGGGCAAAAAAAAAAGAAAAAAAAAATTCCAGAACTTAAGGAGTTTCTAGAACTCTCTCGCTTGGGCGATAATACCT
>NW_017721054.1:0-486 GCF_001865875.1 Lupinus angustifolius | reverse complement strand
TGACTATTTGGATTGATTGGTTGAGTATGTAATAACCCTAGTATGTGTATGTGATATAAAAACTACTTTGGTATAACACCGTAATTGGAAATAAAAAGCAAAGTATCCAAGGTGTTGGAATTAAATAGTCAAACTCGGTAATTAATTTTAAAGAAAGTTTTCCGAGAAGGATGTATGATTTAGGGCGATGCTCAGAAAAGGATACGTGATACCACAGAGCGAGATCGTCTAACCGTAAGTGGCTTGGTCTGGGACCGTCCATGGTGATTCAGTGATGGTCGTAGTGGTAGGGACGTTACCCTTTGAGTTATGATGTGAATTGGGGCACTGCCCAGAAAGGAACCCATGATACCACGTAGCGAGATCGGCTGACTGTAAGAGGCTTGGTCTGGGACCGTCCAGCGTATTCAGTGATGGTTGTAGTGGTGGGATGTATTTCCTTTGTATTACACGTTAACGTAAGATCGGGACCCACAAGAAGCATTC
>NW_017721053.1:0-207 GCF_001865875.1 Lupinus angustifolius | reverse complement strand
GTGTGCTCGTCAGGTAGACAGCTTTGCTCGGATTTGGAGCTAACCGCCCGTGATGTTTCAGGAGGGGGCATGAGGAATTGAGGAAGAGACAGTACCCTAACTTTGGAGTTAGCCACTAGGAGTTGCTTATCATTTTATGACTGTTGGGAACAAGGACGGCTTCAGCTTGTTCATGTCTTTGTTTAATGTCTGTTGGCGATGATTAGT
>NW_017721052.1:0-6034 GCF_001865875.1 Lupinus angustifolius | reverse complement strand
TTGTGTTATTCAGGAAATTGTGAATCAGGTTAAGTTATCATTCGATAACAATAAGTTGATTTTCCGCATTTGAGTTACTTAAAGTGATGTCCCGGAAAAGGAAGGTTTTAAAAGGAAACAATTTTATACATCCCCATTTCAAAAAAAAAATTTACCCATTTTTCCGCAATGTTTTTTTAGAAGTATTTTTTGGGGCGTTACACCATTTGTTTAATTTGTAGCCCAAGGAAGAAGGTCAGCTCACCCATCATCGTAATCTCAAATTCTCCCTGCATCATCTCAGAAAATTCTTTACAAAGAATGTCATTAGTAGATCCGAAAATTATATCATCAACGTATATTTGATCTAATAATTTATGATCATCTAATCTATGGATAAAGAGGGTAATATCAACCATACCCCTCACGAACCCTTTTTTCGAGAAGAAAGAGCTCAATCTGTCATACCAAGCTCTAGGAGCTTGTTTCAGGCCATATAGAGCCTTCTTGAGCTTATATATATGGTTCAGATATTTAAAATTTTCAAAGTCTAGAGGTTGATCAACATATACCTCCTCTTGAATGTAGCCATTCAGAAAGGCGCTTTTGACATCCATTTGAATAACTGAATCGATTAACGGGCTGTTGAGAATAACTGAATTCAGTTTTTCAATTATCTATTAAAACTGATTTCACGTTAATCCATTAACTCATTACTTAATCGATTAAGTGACATATTTTTTGGTTAAATGATAAAATGGTAAACTACCTATATGTTATGCTAATCACTTATACATGTTTTACCAACATATTATGCTTATAATGCACAAATAACATTAACATGTATGATTAATGCATGAATATATAATAATCTAGATGACATGTCTCATATAAATGATTTGATTATTTTTAAGACTTGTGAGAATTGCACCTAGGTTTACCTAACTTCTTATCAGGTCCCCGTGTGAGAAAGTAGTTGGGTCATCCCAATGATGGTGTCACGCTGCTGGAGCCACAACCCGCGTACTTTTATTGGATGTGGCAACATCCTTCACTTTTCCAAGCCAGGTAGGGGGCATTCATTATGCCAACGAAGCTTCCCTCAATAAGCCTGACCCATTCCCCCTTGCAGTCTTCCTCGTCGGTATAGGAGAACATGAGTTGGCTAGGAAGTCCATGGATTTCGGTCACGACCCATTCCAAGATAGGGAAGAGGGTAGTCCGACAAAGTTTGCCTTATTGCATTATCTTGTAAACGAATTTGTAATCTTTAATGATTTTTATTTTATGAAACTTCATGTGAAATGTTTCAATGACAAATTTTGTCTGACATCACATTACACGTGTCATCTGTATTTGGCACCTAAAATTATAAAAGTATAGTTTGGTCCCTCGTTTTTTTCATTTGTGCATATTATATCTCACTATATTTATATAAACTTTTCAGCCCTTAACTTATATAATTGTGAAAGAATAACCTTCCTTTCAATATGCCTAATAAAAATATAATAACCTATGCAATGACAACTTTATATGTTCTAGAATTGAATGTGATGCACATAGAAGGGAGAATAACATTTTGTTGAACACAACCATAAAATTTCTTTATTTTCTAATTATTAATTTATCTAATAATAATCTAATAGTTTATACACATCATTAGTTTGATATGATGACATTTTTATGCAAATCACATAAAAATAGTTTTTCTTTACATGATTATTTAATTTTCATTCATAAAAATTAGTAGATATAGACATTTATAAACATATCTAAGTGTCACATGTAACATTCTCTTGGACAACATCTACCATGTATATTATTACGTTCATTTTCAGAAGATGAGTATCTCATTATTTATATTAGGTATATTAAAGAGACACCATTATTGCATAATTATAAAAGTTAGGATGAAAATTGTATAAAAAAGTAAAAGTTTGAATTCTAAGTGTCTAGAATGCCGCATTGGACAATATTCTCCACATAGGAAAAAATATTAGGGTTTTGTATGGAAAATCACATAATGAATATTTTGCACATTCATATTAGTTAAACAAGAATTACACTTTCTAATTCTAAGTGTCTAGAATGCCACACTGGACAATATCCTCCACATAGGAAAAAATATTAAGGTTTTGGATGGAAAATAAGAGAATGAATATTTTGCACATTCATATTAGTTAGAGTATTAAAATCGCACATAAAAAATAGGAGGACTAAAATGGCACATATGAGAAACTTGAGGGAGCAAAACCACATTTTAGCCTTATCAAATTATCACAATTAATTTTTTTATAAATGAAAATTTGCATATTGAGCTCGATCACTATTAGCAAAATGCGACCAAGAAATCACTTATAAATAATTAGCACTCGGTTAGTTAGCCAGAAGTTGCTTAATAAGTATGAAATATTTTCTCTAAGCTTTAAAAAAAAGTTAAATCGGCTACTGAATTGGATTTCGCTTAGAAGAATTGAGACAAATAAGTCACCCAAAAACAACTAACTCACTTAGTGAACAAAATTCGCTTAGTAAGTTTGAATCTACATTAAGAAGTCGATTTGAGTCAAACAAACTTATTAAGTAGTTAATAAAAATACAACATTGAATTAACCGCGGTTGATTTTTAAAAGGGAAACAACATCATGATATGAATATAGGCCAAACCAACTTTCAATTTGGCACAAAATAAACAGATTTTGATAAATATAAAAGAGGAACCAAAAGATAAATAAAAAGAAACTTGAATACATGTCCCTTAACCCCAAATGTTATCATCTTTTTATAAAGCATTTTTGATCTGGAGATTCTAATTACCATAAATTTCAGAGTGGTAGTAGTTGTTTCATATTAATAGGAGATGTATATTTAGCAGGTCCATTAAAAATTCTATCCACAAAAATGCGAGCAGCAGCCTCTGTAGGATGGAATGGATCCCAAAAGACATGATTTTGTCTATTAAAACAAATCTTTGATATTGGTAAGCAAGGAATCTGCGCATTAAGCTTGCCAAGTCCACAACAAGCGCCTTTCACCTCAGCAAATCCTGAAAGAGTTACATAAAATCCTTCAAAAACTTATTGTCTATCTAAATTATAAGATTAAATTACACTAACAAATCTCCCCTAGTTTTTATACTTTCGTTACATTATTACACTGAGTCATATATTATTTGGATGTGTCTCTACAATATATCATGTTTTGTTTAACTTAATTGCATTTATCATATTTTTTGTTTAAAAGATTACACTTATTTCTTATGTAGGGTGGTCAGTGTAATGAAAGTATAAAAACTAGGGGATGTTTCTGTAGGTGTAGAAAAATGAAGGATGGTTTATGTAATTTCAGTAAAACTCAGGAGGTGTCAGTATAATTTACTCAGATTATAATGAAAGGTACATGATAATGTGATAATACCATAAGAAGATGGATTCTGAATGAGGTCTTGAAGGGCAGCATAAGTATCAAAGTAACTGTAACGTATGTCATTTTTCTCCAATTGCCATCCTTTCATCATTGATTTGAGGCCATCATTATATTTAACCGACAATAAGTTGGCTTCTACAGCACATTCTGTTTCGTTCTTGAGCCTTAATGCAGGGCAACAACCAATTGCACTGACACCAACAATCACAAATTTCCTTGCACCATAGTTGTATACTCTCTAACAAAAAGTTACACATCCAAAAAAAAATAATAAATGAAAATGCAAGTTAATTACAAAAGTTTAAAAAATGGATGTAATATGTATACACTGAAAGTGTAAATGTTTTTTACACTTTCAGTCATTCATTCACCATTGATTTATTAATTATCATTGACTCTCAAACAAAAATAATACAAATCAATGATTGATAATGTGCTGACAGTGTAAAAAACTTTACACTGTCACTGCACAAATTTTAAACTCTTAAAAAATTGAGTACACTTAAACTTTACCTGTAGTTGCACTTTTAATGAGGTAACCATGGAATCTGCATATTGTTGTGGGGTGCTTTTATTTTGAAGATCCTTTGAGTTAAAATAACCAAATATGTCGTTGCTGCCAATCACAACTGCGAAGATTGATTTGGATAGACGCTTTTGTAGACTTGGTGCTCCTATTTGTTGTGTCATTTGTTCATGCACTTGTGAGTAGTAATCCACTTGTTTCGTGAACGGTATCGATTGTAACTGCACAAATATCAAACTCAAGGTCACGTCTTCGATCCACGTTCACCGCATTACCCTTATAATTACCACTATTTTTAACTATAAAACTACAACAAGATAAATACAAAAATAAAAGATGGAAAATGAATAGAGAATTATAATGCACTTACATCATTTTTGCCATCAAATATTCCAGCACCTCCAGAGGCAAAACTAACACCATCTAAGAAGGATGAGTTTTTGTTGTTCTTCACCAAAGATATTAGGGAGAGGTAAGGTGGTGAAGTTGGCACACCCAATTTCTCAGCTGCAAAAATATTAGCAAAACACTATTTTTAGAATGTAATATCAATGCATTATCAATGTAATTTTTTTTATATACAGTCAGTATGTACATTATTCACTGTTCATTTGTATAATTTTGTTGAATATTAAATCATGACTAAAAATGAATGGTGAATAATACATTAACAATGTATGAAACTCATATTTTATAGGTATATACAATTTTTTTCCTTTTAATTATCAATATACATGCCCCGATTAAACAAGGTTAAGTTAATGACATTATCTGTTGAATTGGGACTACTTTAGTAACTCCTCCCAACCTCTTTTTCCTCTAATAATATTTTTATTAGTTCGATTTCTTTTAACGTTTTAATTTTTTTTATTATCGTAAAGCTTTTGATGTTTTGGAATTAATGTATATCAATACTTTATTTTCTAATTATACTCTTATTTATTACTCATTTTTCACTCTCTATTTCTTCTATTTTTTAATGCAGTTTTTAATATGTATTAAATTAGGTTATTTCAGTCAAATTGTACCAAATTTTAACATCATATAATAATTTCTTAAACTATATACATAATCTTAAACGATATAAAATAGACCAAGTATAAAGAAAAGATAAATTTGTGTCAATCTTTCACTTTTCTCAAACCAATAAAGCATATTCCAAGATTTCCAAAATATAGATTGCTTAAGGTTATATAAATAGCTTAAAAGCTCATTATTGAATAAATATTTTGATCTAAAAAGCCTAATTTATTTTTATCCATATCATTTACTCTTCCACAATTTTCCACACCCACACTAATATTTCACACATCTTACATATGAATAATTTTCATTTTCAATGTTTTTCTGATGCTTTCTTCTCCTCTAGATCTAATGTTGATTTATCAAAGAGAGCTAAAATAGATTAGGAAAAATAAAATAGTGTAATATGTTAAATCAGTAGTTGACAGGTAGTTTATTAAGAAATTGTATTCAATAAGGATATAATTGGAAGAAAATGAGATAAAAAACATTGGGTTTGTAAAATAATAAAAGTTTTGGAAAATAGAGCAAGAACTAAGCAATTTTTTTGGAATAGAAGGATTAAGCTATGAGTTTAATATATATATGTATTGACAATAATAATTTAATATATTATCAATACACCAATAATAGATGATGAAATATTATAAATAACTGTAGGATGCATAAATGTTAAACTTGCTTTTATGAAGTTGTGCAAGAAATATATATGTCTATCTTCCATGGTGTTCCTTTCATTCTTTCGGGAATCATAAAGGAAAATGGCTTTCAGTGTTGCCCGTAGATTTTTTGAAGGGCAGATACTTAACTCTAAAACAAATCTTAACCAAACAGTAATATATTTAGTAGTGCTTTTGTAATTAAGAGACTTATAATTTAAATATGTAGCACAATATAAACATGCATTAGAAATCTTTAAATATTAGGGATGACAACGGAGTTGGATGGGCACCGATAATTCATACCTATACTCATACTCGCAATATTTGTAGGTAATGAGTGGTTGCAAGTATTCATTTGATTATATTTTATAATAATTAATATATTAAAAATAATTATTAATTGAGTAATGTGATATAT
>NW_017721051.1:0-38515 GCF_001865875.1 Lupinus angustifolius | reverse complement strand
TATATATATATATATATATATGATAATGTTATAATTATAGTTTAATCACTAGAATTTATTATGAAATAATAATAAAAAAGATAATGTTAAAATGATAATAATAAAATATGAAATATATAAATTATTTAATTAAAATGAATATGTAGTATTCATGAAGCGGGTATTATGATACTCATCTCCACCCATAAATTATTTTTATGTGTAGCTACTGCGAGTATTATGATAGGTACCCACGGGTTGGATATTTTTGTTATTCATGTTTAATACCAAGAAATAAATATGGGAAAATAGATAAGGATCCAAAAATGAAAAATCTAACTTGAATAAGTTATTTAATGTTGAATACAGAAGTTAATAATGAGATTATAGCAAAAGCAGATTGTAAAGAACCAAATATGTTTGGAATGTTCAAAATTTGATTATCATGGTACCAAGAATAAGCAACTAATTGTATGAATATGAACATAACTAAATCAGTTACCAATTAAATCTGCAGCATTCTTGCCATTGCTGAATCTCCCATTGGGTTTCTTTGTTGGAAAATCAATACCATAGTGAGGTAGAATTGCCTTTTCAATTGAAAGAAGCAAATAATTGTTGTTGCCAACATCAACAAGTGAGTCTCCAAACACATAAATAGGTGGAGCCACTTGAGCCTCTAAGAATGCTAAGTTGAAGATGAAGAAAATGATAAAGAGAAAGGAACTCCCAAGCATAACTCTATTTCCCATGTTGGAATGAGTATGCTAGAAATTGGTTTTTCCTTTTATTTGGAGGTGAAGAAGAAGGGTTGGTTAGATATTTATAGATGAATATTATAAGTGTAAAAGATATGTGTGAAAAGAAGAATTTGATTGAAGGGTCGCAAGTTAGTGAGAGATAGTGGAGCTAAGAGGATAGCTCTCCACATATACTCACGTCAACCCTCACTCATTTATATTTTGTTATTAATGGAGATGGACAAATATAAAGTCATTGTCATCCCTAGTATATTGTACATGTTTCAAACTTAAACATGATTACTTTATGTGGAGAAAATACCCATAACTTAAAAAAAAACTAAGATTGGATTGCAACCTTTATATTTTGTAAAATGTAACTACATGGTCACAATTGATATGGTTAAATTGAAAATTGAGATATCAACAACCTTGTGAAAATATGGAGAAACCCAACATATGAAAAGGCTTTGGTGTATAACCTATAAAGTAAAAGGTTGCGCCGTATAATTAATAATCTGAACAAAAAATCATTCTAAGGCTTAAAGGTCAAAATCCCATTTTCATTATCGGGTACAGCAGAAAACGTTGACAATCTAGCATGAGTCACCTCATAACACTAACCAAGGAAAGATATATTTCTGAAATGTATTGCAATATGTGAATGTCATCTGTTTGCCCTCATTTTGAGGGGCTTCACTCTAAAACACAACTGGTTATATTCAAGCGTGTGAATTTCACATTTCCTATCCTAAAAAGTATTCCGTTTCGTATATTGCTTATGATCAACTGAAAAAGTATTTAAGTTTAAAGTTTAAAAATTAATAATAATTATATATATCTCAAAAAGCATTAGTCTTCGATTATAATTATAATTGGCAATTGGAGTTTACGCCCATGGGGACTAAGTCTGCTTATAGTTATTATGCGAGCAAAGTATGAAAAATTTATTCATTACCCCAAAATGTTAGTTTCGCCTGCAGACTTTTCTAACGGACTGGATAGGTTGTTCTAGCATTATGATCTTAATTATTAAGTGTTAAGTTGTGATTTTTCATTCGATTTAAAAAATATGTAATGTTAAATTGTTTGAACTAGTATATTTTTATGTGTAGTTTTAAAAATGTGATAATTATTAATACTATTTTTTAAGTTTTGTTTATTTATGTACTTTTATATTTTTAAATTGTATAGTGATAATCTGCAAGTTCGCTTTGCCCATATTTAAAATGAACGTGATATCATATTTCATGTCCTTTTCATAAATGGGCATGCATATACCTGTCATAATTTAGGCGGATATTACACGGGCACTAACAAGAGCCATCCAAATTCACAATACTAAGTTGAAGATGAAGAAAAAGATAAAGAGAGAGGCATAACTCTGTTTCCCATGTTGGAATGAGTATGCTAGAAATTGGGTTTTCCTTTTATGTGGAGGTGGAGAAGGGTTCATTAGATATTTAAAAATGAAAAATTAAAAGTGTAAGATATGTGTGAACAGAAGAATTTGTTTGAAGGCGCTAGTGATTCATGGAGATGGACAAATTATAATGTCGACCCTCACTCATTTATATTTTGTCATTAATGGAGATGGACAGAATATAAAGTCATTGTCAACATGAAGATTTTTTTTACACAATATCATTTGTTCAAGTAACACACTAAGCTTTGCACAATATCATTTGTTCAAGTAATAAGTCCTAAATATCATATCTTGTTTGTTTCATGGCTTCCAAAGATAGTATTTAAGGCTTCCATGCATATGCCTGTATTCAAGTAATACCCTAAGCTTCTCTAGATAGAGTAGAACTAGACCGGAGAGAAAAGGGTGAGAGAGAAGTTGAAGAGAAAGAGAGATTTTCTCCTCTTTAGTTGTGAATAGAGATAGAGAGGAAAAAATAAAAATAATATGGATTGTTATGCCAGAATTCACATTTAACAACGATTATTCAACAACTTTGTTAGTAGAATATTGTTAAATGTAAGGTGGAAGATAATCAACAGTGTGTTTGTTGAAGCAAATGCTGTTAAATATAATTGGCAGATACACATTCAACAACGCTTGGTACAACGAGCATTGTTGAATGTTTGCCTCAAAGATTCAACAACGCTCCTTGAAGCAATCATTGTTGATTTGCATAGATTTGATAATACTCTTGTAGTGAGTGTTGTTGAAACTCGTGACGTTTCAAAATTTTGCATACTTTTTAAGCAAAAAGTAAATAAATATGAATATATATTTGTATGTATGCATGTCTAATTTATTTATTCAAAAAACAATAATCAACAATGTTTACTGAAGTAAGCGATGCTCAATGTAAATCTAGTTATTATACATAACAACGATGTTGATTGTATATCTACTTATTATATTTAACAGCGCGTGCTTCAACGATCGTTGTTAAATGTCATAGGTGAAAAAACATTCAACAACGCTTGTTATTGTTGGCGCTGTTGAATATCAAAACCAAACACATTCAACAACGTTCACTTTAATAAATACTGTTAAATGTCAAGTATCAACAACTCTCATTACAACGAGCGTTGATGAATATTCGAGTATTTAAACTCAAAACCTGGTTCACTTCTCTCTACACTCTCAAATTTGTTCACACAGAGAAAACGTCATACATTCAGATAACCCCAACTCACTCAGAAAACTTCAACAATGGATTCTCACATTGGTGATAATTCGTCCCCACAAAGTCAAAAACGAACTTCACATGGAATAACGTACATGAAGAAAGTCATTCGTGCTAGAAGTAAAAATACCAAGTTATCAGTTGAGTGGAATGCAAATGGCCATCTAGAAGGGTGACAATACATTGGTAAGCTACATTGGAATTATGGTTAAACAACATGTGTCGATATCATTTAACTCTTGGAATGATAAGATGTTAAATAGCATGAAGAATATCATTTAGAATGATATAACAATAAGTTACAAATATTACCCTATAGCTTATTCATATTTCTTTAGATATAACAATGAGGTTACAAGCAATGGTTTTGATGTGTTTACATGCCTATAATAGTATATTCATGATATGTACTTATGTATTTTCATGCAATGGTTTGATATGTATTAACTACACAATTATGATCTTTTTTAGTTGGCTTTTAATGTTGGTGAGGAACACAAAGATTACATCCTCAAATCTGCTGACATGGCTCATCGACAATTTAAAACTGATATTGAGAAGTATGTCATCGATAATGAAAAAGGACAAGGATGGTGTCATCACTTCTCATAAGAACAAGGATGGTGTCATCGATAATGAAAAAGCTTGAGAAGTGGCAAACCGTGTTGTAAGTGCTTATCATTTAAACTTGATTTCCATACTTTATTTATCAATGTGATTGACATTATATTTTTTCTTGATGTGTCAAATTGCCCTAAAAGGAAAGAGTATTGTTGCATCGGAAGGAGAGATATAGACCCCATATACTCAAGAGATACTTGATAAGGCACTAGGACTGCTTGAGTACTCTAGTCATATCCGAGATGTAGGATTTGGGGTTAGAAATTGATGTTATTTACTCCCTCAAATTCTGTTGCCAAAACCGGTTTGTCTCAGATGCAGAACATGTTGAATACCCTCATGAACCAACTCAGTGATTTGGAAAGTACGATTAAAAAGAAGTACATTGAGGGGCTTCAACAATGCAACAGTCCTAGCATCAATGGGAGTTGCACACTTGCTATTCATAACATTTATGAGGTAATTTAATTGACTAGTTTTCATTTACTTGCCATTTAGTTTAATTATAGTCGTAAACTTACATGTTTTAAATAACATTTAGGGTGTCAACACTTGAAACTGATATCTGGATATCTCATCTAAGCAATTAGTGGGTATTGGTAAAATGCACAACTTACCAGATGGTATAATACATAATGAATGTATCCCTCAATCATGTGAAGTTCATGATTGATATTTTAGTCGATGGTGATGCATTGCTATCAATTTTTATCGATGAGGATACCTTGACAGTGAGAGGGGCTATTGTCGCTTAAATGGCTTGGTCAATAAACCTTGTAGTTGTAGACCTAAAGGTGTAATTTTCAATACATCAATGTATACTCATTCTTATTATTATTATTTTTATTAATTGATCTGTATTTGACATGTTATACTAAACATTCCAGGTACGTGAATAATCTGGACACAATGAAAAGGAAGTAGATGAATCAATGACATCATCTCCTAGAGAAGAACATGTTCATCTACTGATAAAGGCCAAAGTGGTGTGGTCTAAATATAGCAAACAAAGTAGTCAGCCAAAATCTAAAGGATCAGCAGATGTGAGCTCTAACAAGATCAAGTTCTGTATTTAGCTGATGAACCATGTGCAAATCTTGGGTGTTGGTTCTATACTTCCAATATCAATTCATAATGAAGTCTTCAGGTATAGTACCCAAGAATTCCTTGGCATTGATGAAGTTAAGGAAGTATATGAACATGACTGAATATGTTCATCTGTTATATGCGTATATATGAGGTCAATATGTTTTCTTAACTTCTCACTGTGGAATTTGATCATTGTTGTTTAATTAACTAACATTAGTGTTATATGTTAGGTATTTGTATGACAATCTTTTGAAAGATAAAAAGAAGATGCTATCATCCCCACAAAGGACCTCTTTGTTCATTCCATGGACCTTTTAATATCGGGTGTGCATTTTTTTATAAACATAATTTAAATTATCTTTACTATATTTATGCTTAACATTTCCTAACCGTATGCATATGTTTTGTAGGGCTCGTCGGAATTTGATTGTTATTAAATCAGATTGTAGAATGCATGTACTACTTGGATTCATTAAAACATCGCAATCCGAATAAGTATCCCGCTATGAAGGAAATGTTCACTAGGTAAGTACACTTTATGTTTAGTAATTAAGTACACTTTTTGTTTCTTATGGGGTTGTAAATTTACAGAACTATGTTCGTTCTAAATTTACATCAAACAACATCACATGGGCTCATGTGAAGGTATGGACACAAATCTCAAATAATTATATATGTGCAAATCATATTTCAAGTAAATTTACTTATATGTTTTTTAATTTTAATTCTAGACTGCCTACCAAACAAACACAAATGATTGCGATCAGTAGCGGATCTTGAATTAAATTTTATAGGGGACAATAATATTTAATTACTATTTATAATTAAAATTATCCGATTAACGAAAAGTATAATGAAATATACATGATTGAATCAAAGGTAAAATTTTCAGCTTCTTCATTTTCAATATAAATCACTATGTTATCTGCAATAAATTTATCATTTATCTTACTACGTAATTTTGTTTGATTGTCTTTATTGCTTAAAATAATATTTATGTAGTAGTTGAACTAGTTAAAATAAGACGACTAACTTAATAAAACAATATATGACTAAAGAAATATGGTTGAGAAATTTTCAAACTTAAATGACTAAAGACACCAAGAAAAAATTGTTAGAATTGACATCTCAAACTAACCTTTTGTTGCTTATTGAAATTCATGGGATAAAAATTTTGGACAAACAATACATACATTATCAATATTAATGATTTATAAGCATCCTTAAGTATATATTATCAATACATACATAATATCTTTCATCAAGTATAAAGTCATTACGAACTCAAATGAAATCATATTATTATACGTAATATCATTATTATCATTTCATGAAAGAGAACTTGATTATTATGTATAATTTTTAAAATTACCATACAAGATGCACTATATTTATTTATCAAGCTACAAATTAAACAAATATGTTAGTTCCAAAGAATATCTTCCTAAAGACATCATTTGACCGTAGGTAAAGAAAATACATCTACTATTCGAAGAAGTGTGTCACTCTAGTGCCACTTTTTATAATATAAAACTTTAATAATTGGTTATTTTTTGACCAATTACAACAAGTATCACATAAAGCGAAACATTTTGTGGAACAAGAAGTATATTCTCAAGGTAAAAATGTACAAAAACATATTTTAATAAAAAAATTAGGGGGCAACTGCCCTCACCTGACCTTGTAATGATCCACCTCTGATTGTGACTATTATGTGCTAAATTTCATGAAGAAGATCATTCACAAATGGCCAGCTTCAGTCCAAATTGATGTAGAGTCATACACAGATGACCAAATCACAGATCTTAGGGAAGATTAGTCAAATTTTGTACTTAATATAAGTGATTAGTTTAGGGAATATAATGTATAGATTGTAGCTTAGGGAAGTAAAATGTATAAATGACAAGCTTAGGAAATACAATGTACTATTCTGGTTTAACCAATTAATGGAAAGAATACAATTTTTGTTCTAATTTTTGTGTTCATTATAATTTTTGTTTTGTGTTTTGAATACAATTGATAAATGAATGCATTTTGTATTATGTATTGTGTTTTGCTTACTACGTGTTCAATACATTTTATGTTCTCTATTATTGTGTTGTGGATGTGTGTATGTGTTTTGATGTTATGATTGTGTTTTGGTGTTGTGTTATGTTATGTTGGTGCTGGATGTGTTTTAGTATTGCGGATGTGTTTTGGTATTGTGTTATGGTGGTGCTGGATGTGTTTTGGTAATGTGTTATGTTGGTGTTGCATGTGTCTGTTAACTTTTTAGAAATAGGAATTATGATATTCAACAACACTAATTTAATGGAACATTGTTGAATGTATGAAAATCGCACATTCAACATATTGAATACCAAGAGCTCTGACACACCAAGAGGGGGTGAATAGGTGTATTGGTGTACGATTCAAACTTTTCAGTTTTGAAAGATATTCGTTGATTTTCCCTAATTTTAATCGATTAACAACTTAATCAATTAAAAAACTTATGTAGTTAACTAATTAACTTCTAGCTTAATCGATTAACTCGACCAATTTATTGAAAATCTTTAGTTCTTTGACACAACGATATGCAATTATCAATATGTTCTTTCATACACTTTAACAATTGAATTTGTATGATCAATCATGCAGAAAAAAATATTAACCAATGCTAATATGAATTCAATGCAAGATACTACAAATTGATGATCATGTAAACGTAAAAGATTAGGGATAAGAGAATTTGAGATATTCGATTTTATCCAAGTTCGATTACCAATCACTACAATCTACATACAGTCCTTCCCTTCAGATCTAGGAAAAATTGATTTCACTATGGAGAATTGAAATGTTCTTACAAACAATCTTCTACCAACAAACCTCTTGGACCTAGCTTCTAATGGATAGCCTCACCACTTCTAGCTTAGGATTTCTCTGAACTCTTCTCTCCTTCTATGGTGATACCTCACACCTTGAGAGATGAATTACACATACAATATTCCTCTTGTGTATAATGCTTTTGAACATTTTCTTGTGTTTGTATATACTCAATTCAGAATATATAAACCTTCTTGATATATCTCACAATCTTAGAAAATGATGATGTATGATCATGAGATGAAAAGGTTCTTGAAAAACTTTGATGTGATATAAATGCTCGAATGTCTCTTCTCAAAGATTCATGAAAATTCTCTTGTTGTGTTTCAAAGTATCTAGCTTTTTTTTCATACACTCTCTGTTTTGATCTTGAAAACTGTTGCAATTACTCATGGGAATTGTTTGTTGTAATAACCTTTAGTTCCAATCAGTTTTCTATTAGTTTAATCAATTATGATGATACTTAATTGATTAACGTTCTTTAAAAATCCAAGATTTCAAAACTGAAACTGCCTTAATCAATATTAACTATGACCTTAATCGATTAATGGGTTTCCCATTTTGCAAAGACTTAACCGATTTTAACTATTAACTTAATCAATTAATTGTGTTCTGAAAAATACTTAATTGATATGATAGAAACCTCTAACATGATTTAGTAATGTATGATGCATGATTTGAAATGACACAAGTTTCACCTTGTTTAATGCATCAAAACCATTAAGTCGTGTATGAATATTACTGCATCTAAATCATGAAGTCATGTATGAATGTAAATCTCATATGCATCATCATTCTAATTTATGAGATTTTCATTTTAGTTCATCTTTCCTAGACTTTACCCATTCAAAACATCTTAAGACCTAAGGAAATGAAAATTTCTCTTAAGCTTTTGTTGACTCTCTTGACAATTGAACTTGAGTCACCAATGTTGTTGTTGATTTAGCTTTGTCCATATTTTCATGTGTTGTCTTCATCAAAATTATGCATTGCACATTTGTATTCACGATCTCCCTTTGGTTGATGGTGACAAACCGGTCTTACATCTTGCTTTAATGACAATAAACTAACATCACCAGTTCCAGCAACAATAGTGGTGTGGGAGTCACCCAACAACACCTTATCATCAACACCCGTGTATGTTTTGAACATAGCACAGTCATAGCAGACATGGCGGGATGCGCCAGTATCTACCCACCACCCCTCATTTCCTCCAACCATAGTGACCTCAGATAATATAGCCACAAATGGCTCATCAACCCTGTTGGCATGTGGAGGACGATCCACAGGTTTATTTCTGCACTTGTGTGCCATATGACATGGCTTCCACATTTGAAGTAGATGAACAGATTGCGAGAGTCATTCTTAGCGGATGGCTTAGTATATTGGACTTTTTGGGGGTTCCAGTTCTTCTTCCGACTGATGTTCTTAGCCTTATTCTCACTGCGGTTCTGATTCTTGAAGTTAGTGCTAGAAGGCATCAGAACCACACCTGAGAATTTTTTCTTAGTGCCATTGTTGGAGACAATTAGCATTTCATCTTTCTGATCTTGCTTACGAGCCTCTTCTTCAATAGGAAGACGAGTGATCAAAGATTCCAAATATATTTCTTTGGTCTTATGCCTCATAAGGTTTTTGAAGTCGTTCCAGCTAGGAGGCAGCTTGTCAATTATGACAGCCACTTGATATTGCTAATCTAGGGGCATACCCTCAGAAATGATCTCATGAGCAATTTTATGAATCTCGTGGGACTAAGACTCTACTGATTTATCATCAGTTATCTGATACTTGAGGTAGCGGCTAACAACATATTTCTTAGTCTCAGCTTCCTCAGTATCATATTTTTTCTCAAGTGCATACCAAATTAATTTGGCAGACTTGTATGAGATGTAGGTAGAGAACATCAGACAACCCATTCAGAATGAAGTTCTTACATAAGTAATCACTTTCATTCTAGAGAGCTATTTCAATAGCCATATTATCTTTTTCATCTTTTTCAGCCTCATCCGACACCACTGGGATGTCGTTTTCAAAACGTGGGCAACCTTTCTCATAGTGAGGAAAAATTCCATCTTATGTTGCCAATGTTTGAAATTTGTCCCGTCAAACCAAAATGGCTTGTTCAGGTCATAGTTGTTTGACACAGTAATATTATCTACGAATGCCATTACAGTCGAAACGTCTTAAAATTGTTGTTTGCGTAGCTCACAACAATTCCAAATAGCACGAGATAATCTTTATTGGCTGAGTCACGACTAGGTAGCTCTCTCTAAGACGTTTTGTGGTACTGTTAAAATTGTGTAAGCAGACTATCAATCATGCTATCCCAAGATAAAACAATCCAGTTCTATGTTATACGATATTTTACTATACTGTAAGAATCGTTCTCGAATACACCCACGATACTGACTACCAGTGTCAGTTCTCGAATTCTCATAGTAAGGCTACCCGTGCCAATTCTTTACTCACAATACTGACTACCAGTGTTAGTTCTCGAAATCCCACTTTGGATGTATGTGCCAATTCTCAAGTGTCATATAAAGAAAGGGGGAGAAGGTTGTCAGAAATGCGTCGTCAGAGTATTAAGGGGGAGAAAAAAAATTGAGAGGAAACGTCTTTCAACTTGAGGTGCGAGTAATAATGAGGGGATGGGCCTCTATTTATAGCCTGAGGCCTCCAACGGATCCTCCACCCAACAGTGCAAAAACACTAACGGTCATATCATCCTATGGCCAGGAAGAGATCTCCTATGACCGGGTTTCTCTCAGGCGGATCTCCTTCACTCTCCATCCGTGTTGACTTCGTCAAATGTGTGTGTTGACTTGGTCAACACACAGTCCAAGTCCACATAGCCCAAAAATAAATAAAATAAATAAATATTTATTTAAAACGAATGTTGGGCCCAAGGTCGGCCGACCGACGGAGGTGGTGTGCGCCCGTGTGGAGGGGTTTTATTTGTGTGAGTACTCACTCACAAAACCTATTGTACCCCTTGGCGCACACCCCAATGATGAAACCTAAGGCTTATAAAGTCTTCAAACTTCCCTCCTC
Organism: Lupinus angustifolius; assembly: GCF_001865875.1. Classification (NCBI taxonomy): domain Eukaryota; kingdom Viridiplantae; phylum Streptophyta; class Magnoliopsida; order Fabales; family Fabaceae; genus Lupinus; species Lupinus angustifolius. The sequence continues at coordinate 27,528 of NW_017721051.1, read as the reverse complement.
CAAGGAATGTGTGACTAGTGAGTTCATTTCACAAACTTAAGAGTCACCATAAATGGCTTCATTAATGTGCATTAAAAATCACTTCAAAAACTCATCTTTTTCGACAAATTCCAACTTGATCTTTGCCTCAAACTCTTTCAGTTAAATTTGTACAAAATAGTAAATAATTCACACTTAATCTAAACTAAGTAATAATGTAAGAAAGATTAAGTAATATCATAATTTAGATATGAATTAAGAGACTCCACTATTGAAAATGGTAGTGTTATATTCAAGTTAGAACCTTGACGTAATGTTATATTGCCTATATATATACTATCTTCAATTAGGCCAACATCGGGGCTGCAAATAATATTTGGATCACCAGAACCTATGATCCATGACATGCCTTGATTATTATTGACTTCGCACTAGGCATGGTCATTTTTTTATTTCTCTTTTTTTGGAGTGGAATTGAACTGTTACCATCAACATGACCCCAAAAGCTATTACCTTTGACAAAGATCTGGAACTGAAATAGCTTGCCATTAAGGTAAATCAAGACATCATACTTTTAAGCAGACATGAGATTGAGTCCAAACAAGCGAAAGCGGAACATAAGCTTGAGGAGCACAAACTTGAGAAAATAGAGACAAAAAACTAGGAATTTTGGACAAAGCTAGGATAGGATCACAACCAAAACTGATGTCATGTTAGACTCTAAAAAATATGACATTTACAAAGTCAAAGTTTATATGGTATACAAAGAATTCAGCTTACAAATCAACAAAACAGATTGATAACATTTGAAGTTGGTGAGCTCTTTTTTGCTCCAACTTCCACTTGCAAATAGCTGAACAGTGTAAATTGGATTTCAATTCTCAAACACAGTTCTTCCTGTGTCCATTAAACACCCTCCACATGAAAATGTAGATTGAGAACTTCTGAAGAGGAAGATCTATCAATTAAGATGGTTTTTTCTTTCGGCTTGCTTGTGAAATACGCTTCAGCACTTGAGTTTCCCGTTTCATTCCTCTGTAACACAAAAAATCCAAACATTATTGGAGCCATTAGAATTTAGAAAGGTGCCTAAAATAAAGGTGATTTAAATTGCGGACCACATCATCTGATGCGGCCGCAATATTGCAGTTGCGGTAACTGCCACAAGCGCATCACACTGCAATTGTGCTGTGACTCCGAATCACAATGATGCTGCACATCAAGCCGCAACGCAACTGCATTTAGACCGCATTAGGCCGCGTCGGACTGCATCGAATTCAAAAATATTTTTTTAATCACAAAATAATTCACACCACAACGGCCACAATCCACATCGCAATGGCCGCAATGACTGCAACCGCAATAATGCAACTGTTACTGCAATTGCAACCGTAATTTAAAACAATGGTCATCACTGAGAAATTTTGAAAGATATACCTCTGATATAAGTAAATGTAGAGATAGTAAAGTAGCAGCAACATCAGAAGCAAAATTGAGGCGAAAAGGTAGAACACATTTGTCTTCTTCTGTGCACATAAAAGAAACTAGTTAATGAAAAAATTTCTCTCAACTTCATCCTTAAAGAACAGTGCATAATAAGTAACACTAGCAGAGAAGTGCTAATGACTTCATGCGAATTACCACGGATACACTTTGACCACTACAAAGTTTCAAAAATTACATTGATCTCTATTTTCTTTTCTTCACGGATTCTTTCAGTTTAAAACCTATACCCTAAGTTCATTTATAACAAGGAAGTGGGTTTTCCAAAATTTACTTTCCAAGTAATGATACAATTTGTTTAAGTACATTCTTCGGGACTACTAAATCTTTTACCTCAAATAAAAATTTCTTGGAAATCAAACATATCTCACACAAGTTAACATCTAGAGTCAGAGAAATATCACAAGCCCTAATAAAGGTAAATACAAAAATAACAAATGAAAGAAAAGATTTCAACAAATGGGTTTCAGTTAAATTTACCCTGCGCCCTCTGGAGAAAGGTTTCCCACTTCCAGTGCAGCTGTGTGCATCACAGAATTGCCGCAAGAAGAATTCTGTCAAATTGTCAATGTAAGAAGGCAGTATGACAAACTACCATGAATACAAAATGCTGTTTTGCATGAAGAAATATTATCACACCATGAAGTCGGCTTGCTGCAGGACCCTCGTTGATGGGAAAGCAACTATCGGCTAAACTCTGAAAAACAGGTAAATTAGAAACGGACAATTTGGATAAACCAAATAAATAGAAGACCAAGAGCACACCTCACACATGTGTTTATTTTTTGCGGCAGCAGCAGGACTGCACTTTGATTTTTTTGACCCAGAATTTATTTCATGATCACAATGCAGGGCACCACATACATCTGCTAAGCACCGGCTGTGAGTCTGGCTCAAACACAACTATCTCATTTCAGTTAATTATGCTACAACATGACAGACAGAACAGAGAAAGCTACCAATCATTTCATATGACATCTAACTATATCAAAGTGCATAAAATATCATTGATAGAGGGCATATCAATTATGTTTAGGCAAGTTAAATAATCAAAGCATGACAATCACTCTGACAAGTTTATTTCCTTAATTTTCCTGCGGTGCTTCTAGGTCAAGAGAGAATCTGACTAATAGCAATCAGCGCCAGGTTTCTCAAAAACAACCCTAAATCCAGAGAGAGAACTTAAAGAAGCCCAGGTTAAGTACTGACCTTCAACTCTTCAAAGATTAAGCAAAGATCAAAAAGTGGTGTTATTTTTAGGTGAGTAATAAACTCACAAGGTTTGTTCACTCGATGGACTATTTCACCTTTACTAAAAAACTCAAATTGTTTCAGTATTTTATTTTTTGTCCGGGGCATGAATTAAATGTGTTCTTAAATCAGGCTTGGCTATGGATAGATTATAGACAAGTCTAAGGCAAGCTTCTTGCCCAGCTTGACAACAGTGCCTCATCAGTGTGATAGTTAACGATATTGGAACTGACATTACTGTTTTACAACTCTTCATCTAGGCAGTCAATTGCAGAAAGTGTAGTGTAAAGGCTGATCCCAAAAACACTATGACGGGTAGTGGGGCATCCGCTATAGCTAAGAAAAAATATATAATTAATTTATATCCTACCAATATAAATACACAAAAATACTAAAATAGATCATATTAAAGACACATTCCTAATTAATAATCATGATAACATTATTACAGATTCTAGAGCTGATTGAAGTTGGAGGCCATAACAGAGTTATATCTTACAAAATTGAACCACAGGAAGACAATGTCAAAATTGGGTTCAGTTAGTTTGATAAGAGAATCAATAAAGACATGATGGGGCAAACAATTAGGGGCCAAGGAAAAACCCTTATGAGAAAAGACAGGGTGTGTTTGTAAATTAGGAAGCCTTGCAATTTAGTTCTATGTTGATGAAGAACTTGTCAGCAACCGAACATGTATACTGGAATTAGGAAGAAGAAACATAAGGAAGAAGAAAGAAGAAAAGTAGTGCCGAATAAAATTTGCATGGCCTCAGAAAATCAACGTGTTAAGTAGAAGGCAAAGAAGTGGAAGGTTAAATTACCTAAAACCCTAGGAAAAACCTACCACGAATTAAAAGGAGGGCAAAAATACTTTTCCCCTCTAAAATTAGGGTTCCACTTGCAGCAAAACAATAGCGGGTCATGACACGTGATTTGACCTGTGATTCCACCTCTGTTTGACCTGCTATGGGTAGTACGGCTATGTGCACCGCTATCCACCATGGCACTGCGGGGAAGGCCAGAAACCTGCCACCCTCCGCTATCGCAGTGCTATCGTGCTCTACTGACTACCAAGCTCTACATTCCTCAAGAAAATACCATAATAATGTCATAAAAGAATTGTACTGAACAAGAAGGCATCATACCAAATTCAGTAAATTGGAGTGTCTGTTGTCAAAATGCTGATCAAGATGCTTCTCTTCATAGAAACTTTTCCTACAGTACTCACACCGCCATTCATTTATATCGAAATGAAATTTATGTTGTTCTTGATCTCTATATAGATCATTGTCAGGGTGAAGCTTACATCTTCTTGAGATATTATATTTTTCTTTCTCCACAAAGGGCATCAAGTACTGCAGCAAAAATCATATATCAAGAGAATGCATACCTTCAGCTATATCATAATAATCCAAGTAGGTCACAGTTGCATCAAGTATACCTCTTGAATGATCTTCCATGCAGCTCTACTTCTTTCTCTAGAGCAATGTATTTGATGATTATCACCCTGCTCCTGCTGCAAAGTTCTGAACAGCGACACTATATATTAACGACACCAATCTCTGGAAATAAAAAGGAAGTGCGACACAAATATAGAGATAAAGAAAGTAAATGGAAACAAATGAACCAAGTATATAAACTACTGACACTAAACCAAAGATTATTGTGTATGATGTATGAATCACACACCATTTAAGTAATTTATTCATTTACTAGCATTAGGATCTGTGAAGAAGTTAACTATGAAACCCAAACGAAAAATGAAGTTCTCCTAATCCAAAATAGTTACAATACAAGATTAAAACTCACTCACCTTCCAGCATTTGGATCTATAGAACCCTGTAACAAAAACAACTGAAGTATTACTTTTATGTTGTGATGAAAATAAAATAAAAAATACAACAGAAGTTTGTAACAAAAAAATATACAAAACAGAACCAAGACTTACTTTGTACATTTAAAGAGATGCAGAATTGCAGATAACTATTAAAAATTAAAAGGAGCTACCTAAGTAATAACAGAGTAAACTCACAGCACGAAATTCTTATTTCTAAAGTGCAACAAAGTGTTGGTTTAGTGGTGTAAGGTCCGCTACATCCCGGATGACCAAAATATCAACCGTTCGATTAGAAAGAGTCACACTTACAATCACACATTAAGCTATTAATCGCTCCATTAGATGAACAAAAAATCCTAACAGGCAATGATTAATTTCAGCAAGAATTTCAATCCAGAATAAATGATACTTTGAATAATTAGAAAAAATAAATAAAATATATATTTTTATTACATGATGAGTGTGTGGAGTAGGTGAGGTTGAAAAAACCCTTAAACAGAGGCAACAAAGAATGCAGAACACGAACAATGGATGAGACCAAACCCACATCTTTTTCAATCTTCTACCAGATTCTTGTTTCTTTGGAAAGAAAAAAAGAGATGGAAAATGCTTTCGCGGTCTCTGTGAGTGAGGTGCCCAGAAAACCCTGTGCATCCACGACAGTTTAGCCTATCAGAATGGTCCACGTGTTAAATCACTGGAATTGATTCTTTGATTTCTGTGTAGAACTTCTAAGTTCTAACCTACTTAAATCACAAAATCTGGTCATTTTCTTTTTTTCAATTTGGCCCTCTGTTTTTTTATTTTACTACTTTTACCGTGTTTTGTTTTCAATCTTTCTAATTTTCAATCTTTCTAATCTTTTCAATATGACTTTATTTACTATTTACTATCGTCTTTTTATCCTTCAAGGTAACTTGTTATTAAAATATTTGTATATATTTTAGTTTATTAGCCTATTAATTATTAAAATATTTGTTATTCATTATTAATTACTAACTATTAAAAAATTATATTAGCTGATTTCTACGTACTCTTATTAAAATTATTTTCATTAATTTTTTATCATTAAGATATTTTAATATTAATTATTCATTATTAAAAAATCCTCTTATTATTTTTTTATGACAACTTAGAGATTATGAGAAAAGAAATAACATTCATCATGCAATGTCTTCCTAACTTTGAGAGAGAAGAAGTACTTTTAATGTGTGATATTGTGTCTTAACTTAAAAGGAAATAAAGACAAAACCCTAGTCACTACTGTCTCCATAATCTCTCCCAAAATGCATAATTAGAATGTTATTTCAAAATATTTATTTATTTAAAAAATTTATTAAATGCATACTTTCTTTTATTTCAACCTAGTGTAGGAAAAATCTTTAATAGAGACTTTAAATATTGTGGGAGACTTTATACACTTAAATATATACATAATACATACTAAAAATGATGAACATTATCATCATATATAGTCAAAATCTTTTATATCAAATCATCAAGAAGAATATAAATAAAACTATAGCGGAAACGTATCTTAATGTGTTCATAAAGAATATGGTAAATAAATTTTATGTCATCTTTCATCATGTATCTATTAACACCATGTCATTTATCCTCGTGTGTAAGAGCATGCTCATAGCAGAACATGAAGGTTATTTGATCTTCTAATTGTAGATCATCATTAGCCAATGACTTATTACGAATTTCAAAATTCAAAACTTCAATCTCTAGAAATTTTCTCCAACCTCAAATCCTCTGTGTTTTCTCTCAAATTGAAAACCTCATCACCTAATTTCGTCTACACAACACCTATGATCTTCAAAATTCATCAATTTCTTCTCCAAATTTCTTTAAGCTATATTTTGCACTCTTTTGATACCCTAACCCCATTTTGTGAATTGATTAACCATCAATTAAATTGTCAAAATGATTGATTTGAGGCCCAAAAGAGTGAACCATACAACTGATATTCACCGATCTCTTCGCCACCCTGGGCAACAGAGAAATATGGACAATGGCGGTTCCTCCATTCAAGGTGGTAGAGTTAATGTTGGAAGGGGTCCTTACTATATCCTTGCTCTACAAGCAGAGAAGTTGGCCAAGTTTATAGGCCGCAAGTAAACTTACATTTAGTACGCCAATATGGCTTGGATGGTGGTGCAAGGATTCAAGGGGCCAACACGTTTTTTAGACTTCATAGTAATATTTATCTCTCTCTAGTTTGAGATTTTATGGTAACTTCCTACATAAGGATAGTGATTATGTTAGTATAGTTAAATGAAAATTAATTATTATGGATGATGAGTTATTCTTAGCTTAGTAACCAAAATACCTCGAATTGGATAAGAATATCATACTATCCATATATGATTGTGGAAATTACTAAATCTGCTAGTTGGTTAAAAAAATAATAGCCTTCTAAAATCACAATGCAATATTACCTTTAGTTGGGTAAAATTAAATTACTTGACTTTGTGAAGCCATAAAAAGTTACCATATTGTAATTTCGGTTCTTTTTCTATCTTTTCTTGTTTTGTTTTCCTTGTACCAAAAATAAGTAAAAACAATTAGGTGTTTATAATTACCAAACTAGTTATCGAGCTTAAGACTGTGGGATGCATGGTGCTTAACTCAATTGTTTTGTTTGTAAGAATATTAGGATATTTACCCTAAAACATTATATAGGTCGTTAGTAACAATAAGTTGTTTTAACAACAAGCACATCATCCTAATACCCAAAAAATTAATAATAACCAAAAAAAATAATGATGAAAAGTTAATAATAATCAAAGTATTAAAAAAATCTTTTTTATAAAGAATATATAATCCAATAAATAACTTTTTTAAATGAATAATTTCAAACCTGGACATCTTTTTAATAAAGCATTACCTTAAGGATAAAAAAGATTGGTGTGGTTCATATTGTATCTTCCTTTCATATTTATGTTGATAAGTGATCAGGATTATTAGTTTACCATATTCCATCTCTGGAAGTGGGAAAGATGGTTCACAACATATATTGCTTCATTTATTTTAACATTTATAGTTAATAACCCTTTTAATACCAAATGATAGCAAGGATAAAGGAACGTTTGTGATGTGTTGCTCATTTTCTTTAAATTAAGAGTGAACTATTTGGTCCTTAAAATAGTTGACTATATCAATTTGATCCCTGAAAATATAAAATCTAAAATGGTCCAAAAAATACTAAATATAAGTCAAATTAGTCATTTCTATCAATTATTATAACTTATTTTTTGGACACTTTAGTCTGTGGACTATTTTGATGCATACTCATGAACTTTAAGCACTAATTTGGATTTTTGCTTTTTAGGATTATCGCCACATACACAAAATTTTAACGTCTAAAGAATATTCACTCATAAATTAATTAAAACAACCTCGTGTCATCCAAACCTTTTTCTTGCAAGAGAAATACATAGTTTATATTTCCTCATTTAATGAGGGATATATGAGAGCAAAACAAACTATTGTTAGATATATAAATAAAGAATATTTTTTGTCCATTTTGTAAATAAATAATTAAGGAAATAAATAAACAGCATTACGATATACAAGGGTCGTGCAATTAACAAAGGTATCATCCTCGTGCGAACAAGTACTAATACCTTTTCATATATGTAATCAACTCCAAAGTTTAAGAAACTTAAATCGCAAACCACTTCTATCCAAGATTGAGAAAAGAGAGTTTTATATCCAAGATTGAGAAAAGAGAGTTTTATATGTTTTGTTTTTAAAAACATAGTAGCAATACTACATTGTTTGGAAGAGAATGAAAACATATCAAATAATCAAAAATAATAAAAGAATGGGGTTGAAATTTTTTTCCAAAGTTTAAAAAAAATAATAAAATATTTTTGGCAGAAATAACTATTTTAATAAAAAAAAAGTAGTTAATACAATTAAGTCTTACTTTTTCACAAGAATTTGTAGGTGACTATCTTGCGTGATAATAAAAGGGTTTAAATAATGTTTAGGGAAAAATTGTTGGTAGCATAAAATCATAATTGCCAACATTATAGGCATAGATGTATAACTTTAAATAAAAATGAGTTAAAGAAAAATATAGAATAGAAACAAATATTTATATTGGCTGGCTCAAAATTTAAGATTACGTCCAGATTCTTGACAACACTAAGATTCCACTATAATCTAGTACTAATTATAGAAAAAAGTATTATTTGCACACCTAGTTTCTTCATGATCAACAAGTCAAGTATTGTTTGTACATCTAGCCTCTCTAGGCTTAGCAACAAAACACGGATTAGTGTTAAAAAAATTACAACATTGCATCATACTCAAATAATGAAATAAATATAAAAGAAAAGATTGCAAATTTAATAGCAAATAATTGAACATGGATGTTCAATTCGTATCTATTATATTAAATACAAGATGAACATAATGTTTGAAATAAATGAGAGTTTTAAATGATGTTCATATTGTTCATGTATTCTCATGTTTTGCTCTTCCAAAGTTAAGGATATTTATAGTTGATCTATTTAATGTAGCTATTGTTATATTAGCTGAAGTTTTAGTAGAGCTTCTTCCTCAAAATAGTTTTTAGTGAGACTTCTTCTCTTCAGCTAGATTTCTCTTTTACTTCTATAGTACCATTGATGTTTTATAGTCGCTCTAAAGTGAACACTTAATTTTTTTGCTATTAACATGGGAGAGAATGTGGTAGTCTTAAAAATGGTGATCAACAAACTCTTTTTATACCTTGTATGAGACGTTTCTATCAAACAGAACTCCTAATTCTCCTCACATAAAACAACTATGTATGTTGATTCTCACTCAAGGAACTCATCAAGCATACCATGGCACTCAAGGAAACCAACAAACAGAACCATTTCACCAAACTCTACCATTCATAATTCAAAGACAAGCAAGCATAGCATTTCATCAAGACTATAATTCTCACAGATTCAATCAAGTTCTCATTGATATACATAAAGTCTCTTTAACAACATACAACAACAACAACCGTGCATCAACCAAAGATGCAGAACCTGATCAAAAGTCTCTAGCCATCATTTCATATGATCATCACAACACTAGATCAATCATAGTTGTAATGAATATGTTTTATATTTGTATTCTTAGCCTATGCTCTTCCATATTGGCCAAAATCTGTAAGTTAGTTAAGTTTTCCAATTGGCACGTGTTGTAATATGTAATTAGTTAAGTAGGTTAGTTAGTTAGTTAGCTTTCCCTCTTCCTAGTATAAGTAGTGGATCTAGGATAGTTTTCAGATCATCTCTTTTACTTGTATAATAAACTGATCTTGGATCAGAATTCCATCAATAAAGGTTCTTCAAATCTTGAGGTTATTCATAGCAAATTCCTTTCTTGTCATTCTTGGATTGTTAATCCATTGCAAAACAGAGTTATTCTTCTTTCTTTCTTTGATGGTATCAGAGCTCTTTGAGAGCTCTGTTACATTCAACAAATATTCATCATGGATCCAGCATCCACTCTTATTCAAAGTTCTTCTGATCTCTCCCAAGACCCTTACTACATACACCCATCCGAAAGCCCTGCCACTCCTCTTGTATCACCATTACTGAATGGTGACAATTACCATCAATGGACAAGGTCTATGCAAATGAGTCTTATATCAAAACAGAAATGGGAATTTGTGGATGGATCAATCACAATGCCCAACAAGACTGATCCTTCATACAAAGCATGGGCAAGGGCCAACAACATGGTTACTTCATGGATCATTAGATCAGTCACACCATCCATAGCTCAAAGCATACTTTGGATAGACAAGGCATATGAAGTTTAGGAAGACCTCAATGAGAGATTCTCCCAAGGTAATCTCTTTAAGATAGCAGAATTGCAAGATACTATAGGTAACCTTAAGCAGGGTGACCTAAGTGTCTCAAAATATTTCACTCAAACCAAAATTATATGGGATGAGTTGGATACTTTTAGACCAGAACCAAGATGCACTTGTGATGCTCTATGCGACATCAAGAAACATAGAGAAGAGGACAAGATCATTAGATTTCTAAAGGGTCTCAATGATGCATATAGTGGGGTTAAGTCCCAAATTATGCTCATGGACCCTCTTCCTTCAATGAGAAAAGTATTCTCCCTTGTTGTACAACAGGAGATGCAGATGTATGGACATGAACCAGATTCAAAGGCTATGACCATATCTAGCAATGGAAGAAGGGGAGGATATTCAGGAAGATCCTACAATACAAATAGAAACTCCAACAGCACCCCTGGAAGAGGAACTCCTTCTGGCTATGGAAGAGGATCTTGGACAAAGACTCAAACTCCACCAAAATTTTGTACCTACTGCAAAAAGAATGGGCATACAACAGAGACTTGCTATAAACTGCATGGTTACCCTGCCAACTTTCCTCTTAGTAGAGGAGAACAAGTGAACTCCACTCAGTCCTCAAACTTAAATGAATCTGAGAAGAATGATGTGCAAGACACTGAGCATACAGATGAGAAAATCTTTGGCCTCAATAAGGAGCAATATCAAGGACTGATGAGCATGCTGCAGAGTCAAAGCACACAAAGAACTGATGCTGATCACCCCAACATCCTATCTGCCACTTCTATGTCACCAGACATAAATGATACAGGTATCTCTCATCTTGATCACTCAATAACTTCTTGGATATTGGATAGTGGAGCAACATGCCACATCAATTCCAAGTTATCAAATTATGAAACCTATAATAGAATAAGACCAATTAAGGTTAAACTGCCTAATGGAAATGAGCTAATCTCACAAATTTCAAGAACTATATCCTCGCTTCCCAACTTGACCCTGTACAATGTTCTTTATTTACCTGATTTTTCATATAACCTACTATCCATTTCAAGACTGACGTGTGACTTGCCATATACTCTATGCTTTGATTCTAACTACTGTCTTATTCAGGAGAAGAAATATTTGAAGAAGATTGGTATAGCTAGAGCTTCAAAAGGCCTGTATATGTTTAACTCTGCCACTGCACAACATCATGTGAACATTACTAATACTTGCCAACCTTGTTTTCCTAGTTCTAGCTTATGGCATTTTAGATTAGGACATATTTCTCACAATTGTATGGACCTTGTTAAGACTAAATTCCCCTTTATTACTGCTAATAAGATTCATCTTTGTGAAATTTGCCACTCAGAACTTTATTAACATGATAGAGACACAATTTTCTAGTGAGTCTTTACATTGCTTTGACTTGATACATGTTGACATATGGGGACCTTTCTCTACCCCATCTGTACATGGCCATAAATATTTCTTGACCATAGTAGATGATCATTCTAGGTTCACATGGATCTATTTGATGCAGAGTAAGGCAGAGACACAAACCATTTTACAGAACTTTATTAACATGATATAGACGCAATTTTCTGCCAAAACCAAAACCATTAGGAGTGATAATGGCCCTGAATTCTCTATGAAAACCTTCTATACAGCAAAGGGAATCAATCATCAAACCTCATGTATATATACCCCTCAACAAAATGGAGTTGTTGAGAGGAAACACCAACATTTGTTGAATGTAGCTAGGGCTCTCTTGATCCAAAGTAATCTGCCCAAAATCTTCTGGTCTTATGCCATCAAGCATGCTACTCATCTCATCAATCTCTTGCCTACTCCTATTCTCAAGCAACAGACCCCTCATGAAGTCTTACATAACAAATTACCTGATCTGCAACACTTAAGAACCTTTGGATCCTTATGCTATGCAAGCACTCATAAACACTCTAGAACCAAATTTGACCATAGGGCTGCTAAATGCATCTTTTTAGGATACAAACAAGGTGTCAAAGGATACATAGTCATGAACCTCTTGACCAGAGCCTTAGAGGTAACAAGAAATGTTGTCTTCTATGAGACAATCTTCCCATACTCATATCCAACCACATCAACCAATTCCTCTCTTAACCAACTTCCTCTGCCTGAACCCCCATCTACTGCCTTCTATGAAGACATTTTACCATCAACTATGCCAGCCTCTAATGAAGATTTAGCATCCCCTATATGCCCTGCAACTAGTGACCCTACACCCCCTATGAGAAGAAGTAACAGACTATCCAAACTTCCTACATACTTGGAAGATTATCACTGTGCCTTGCTTAACAAAACTACCTTGCCTTCCACATCTAAATATCCCCTATCTTCCTACCTATCCTATGATAATCTGTCCAACTCATATCTTCATAAAATCCTCTCAATATCCTCTGAAACTGAACCTAAAACATACTCACAAGCTATTAAGATCCCTCATTGGCAGGAAGCCATACACAAAGAATTACAAGCCCTATAGAACAATAACACTTGGATCATAACCGATTTACCCATAGATAAGAACCCTATTGGTTGCAAATGGGTCTTTAAGATCAAATACAAAGCTGATGGATCCATTGAAAGATACAAGGCTAGATTAGTAGCCAAAGGATACACACAAACTGAGGGCATAGATTACATTGACACTTTTTCTCCAGTGGCTAAAATAACCACTGTGAGGCTCCTTCTAGCATTAGCATCTATCCATAATTGGCCTCTAGCACAACTTGATATCAATAATGCTTTCCTAAATGGAGACCTTAATAAAATTGTATACATGACCCTCCCTCCTGGCCTACCCCCTACTGCACAGAACCAAGTCTGCAAGCTTGAAAAGTCCTTATATGGCCTAAAACAAGCAAGCAGACAATGGTTTGCCAAGCTGTCTCACTTCCTTATCAAACTTAACTACCATAAAGCTAGAGGAGATCACTCTCTCTTTACCAAATGGTCTTCCTCAACCTCCATCACTGTCATCCTCGTGTATGTGGATGATATCATCCTCACTGGTAACAACAAACAGGAAATTACCAACCTCAAATCTCTTCTTGACAATACCTTCAAGATAAAGGACTTAGGCACTTTAAAGTTCTTTCTAGGCTTTGAAATTGCCCGAAATAAGACAGGAATATCTATGAATCAGAGAAAATATGCCCTTGAAATTCTTGCTGATACTGGTTTGCTAGGCTGCAAACCCTCTAACACACCTATGACATATGGAAGCCATCTGTTTCAGGATTCTAGTGCCCCATTTCATGATTCTTCCTCTTATAGAAGATTGATAGGAAGACTCATTTACTTAACAAACACACGCCTTGACCTGTGCTTTTCTGTTCAACAGTTGGCACAATTTATGGCTAATCCTACAATCACTCATTATAATGCTGCCTTAAAAGTCCTAAGATACATTAAGGGTACTCCTGCTATAGGTCTGCACTTCTCAAACACATCCATTGTTCAATTAAAAGCTTACAGTGATAGTGATTGGGCTGCCTGCCCTGATACTAGATGATCCATAACTGGTTTCTGTATCTATCTTGGCACTTCCCTCATATCTTGGAAGTCCAAGAAACAAAAGACAATTTCCCATAGTTCTTGTGAGACAGAGTATCGTGTTATGGCTATTACTACTTGTGAATTGACTTGGCTTACTTATTTACTTGAAGATTTACAACATTCATTCTCTATGCCTGCTATAATGTTTTGTGATAACCAATCTGCCATTTATATTGCCAATAATCCTGTTTTCCATGAAAGAACCAAGCATATAGAGCTTGATTGTCATATTGTTCGAGAGAAATGCACTCAAGGTAAAATCAAGCTCCTTCCTGTTCCTTCTCACCTTCAACTTGCTGATGCCCTCACTAAGCCTCTAGGAGCAAAGGATTACTCAAACATTCAACTCAAGTTAGGGCTCATCAATATATGTGCCCCAACTTGTGGGCGGCTATCATACAAAACACACAATTCTCCTCACATAAATCAACTATGTATGTTGATTCTCACTCAAGGAACTCATCAAGCATACCATGGCAATCAAGGAAACCAACAAACAGAACCATTTCACCAAACTCTACCATTCATAATTCAAAGACAAGCAAGCATAGCATTTCATCAAGACTATAATTCTCACAGATTCAATCAAGTTCTCATTGATATACATAAAGTCTCTTTAACAACATACAACAACAACAACCGTGCATCAACCAAAGATGCAGAACCTGATCAAAAGTCTCTAGCCATCATTTCATATGATCATCACAACACTAGATCAATCATAGTTGTAATGAATATGTTTTATATTTGTATTCTTAGCCTATGCTCTTCCATATTGGCCAAAATCTGTAAGTTAGTTAAGTTTTCCAATTGGCACGTGTTGTAATATGTAATTAGTTAAGTAGGTTAGTTAGTTAGTTAGCTTTCCCTCTTCCTAGTATAAGTAGTGGATCTAGGATAGTTTTCAGATCATCTCTTTTACTTGTATAATAAACTGATCGTGGATCAGAATTCCATCAATAAAAGGTTCTTCAAATCTTGAGGTTATTCATAGCTAATTCTTTTCTTGTCATTCTTGGATTGTTAATCCATTGCAAAACAGAGTTATTCTTCTTTCTTTCTTTGAGTTTCCTTTTGTAATAATAAAGTATCTTTTACTTTTCTATAAAAATGGATGGACCAGAGGAGTTTTTCCCCTAGAAAATTCTTTATGATTTGTGATTTAAATTATTTCTTTATATATATTCTTTTATTATTTCTCGATTTGACTAAGTTGATCTTTCATTCTTCTCTGATTAGTGAATTGAATTCTTTATATTAAGAGTGTATCATTCTAAATGGAACATTCTTGTGTAGAGATATTGACAAAATATCTTTAGTACAGAAGGATCTTAAATTCATATATGTATTGAATATAGACGGGACTAGAACGCAAACAATTCTCAAACATAAATGAGTCTTGAATTCTATAATTCTCACTTCAAATATGTTGCACCATTATTCTAGCTTAACTTCATACTTAAAGTAGAAGATTGGAACATTAAAAAAATCAGCATAACCTTTCTTAATATATTTGGAATCATCAAAATATAAGGTTACTTAAAATATGTTTTAGACAATAGAGGAACATTCTCTCCTTTTTATTAGGGGTGTAAGCAGTTCCAGTTTAAACCATGAAACTGGTGGAACCAAATCAAACCACAAAATGTGGTTCAGTTTTGTTTCGCAGTTCGGTTTAGTTATTTTTTTAAGGAACCATTTATGTTCGTTTCAGTTTATGATTTTAGAAATTTAGGAACCGTTGGAATCGAACCACATATTAAGAAAATAATACTAGGGAATGATTTTTTATTGTTGTTTAAATTCTTCAACTAATTTCGTGGCTTAAATTATCAATTTGTGTGAATTGTAGTGTTATATATGTTACTAAATTGTTATTATGTAAGTATTATATATGCTATTACTTATAGTTTTCCAGAGTCTTGATGATTTGGAACATATCTTTCAACTTTTATGGTATTGAGTTTGAAACTAACATATACCATATACTGTTATATGTGCTACTAATTGTGAATTTTAAAGTTATATATGTAACTATTATATCTTTTACGAATTGATATATGTTTTACTAATCGTTAATTGTTTTGTTATATATGTTATTAATAATATATATATATTTATTGATCATTGTATTATTATATACATGATAAATTGCTCTTTTTCTCCATAAATTATACATAATTGTTATATATGTTATTAATGAACAATTGTGAGTTTTAATTTTTTTTACTCATCTACATATGATTCATAATTTTATAATGATAGTAGTAGTGTTTTTTCTTTTATGGACAAACAATATCTCTTATAATACATTTTGAACTTTGAATTGATGCAAGATTTTTTTATAAAAATATAATAGGAGAAACTGTGAAACCAAATTGAATTATTTAATAGCGGTTTGGTTCCTATAATTAAATTTGCGGTTAATTGAGCTGAACTAAACCACGTGCTTGTGTTCGATTTGGCCATTGGAATGTACCAAAAACCAAACCAAACCAAACTTTTATATCTCTAGGTAACAAATAATTGTTCTAATTTTATTGAATATTAATTAAAAGGATTCAGCTACAAATATGTAAAGAGCATAAAAAATCCACTTGATAAAATATATAAATTTTAACGAGATGATTGTTTGAATATGAGTCAAAGAGTATAGAAGAATGAATAATGATAAGTATTGCATAATACTAAAGAGTGACATAATGGACTATATGCACTAATTCTTATCAAAATTCTGCTTCATATTAAACTAAGTAATTTATGATGTTAATGTATTGTCATGATTAATTGAGCGTAAATACTTATATGTGAAAGTAATTATTACTTACATATTATCTTTAAAAATCAGAATATAGATACTCACTCTATGTGAAAGCATACAAAAAGGACAAGATAAGAAATGATAAGACAAAAGGAAAATTCATTACAGAAAAAGGTCAAATACTAAAGAATAGTAAGCAAAAAGGAAAACACATCTAAGGCCTAAAAAATCTTGCAACATCGTTTGCTTGAGTCATTATCCTGTATTGGGATTCTTGTTCTTGTGTTCTTGCAATGTTCACAACTTGAATAATTGATTGAAGATCTTCATTCTAGGAGATCATAGTAGCAGACAATCATCATCCTACGGGAAAAAAACGTTTTTCATTGCACTTATATGTTTCCCATCTTCTACACTCAAATCCTCTTCAGAGGCTCCTAGAAAGTCCATGTTTTGTCCTTACAATTCAAGGATACTTTGTTATTCGATATCCAACTCATTCTTAATCTCCACACCTAATTGTGATAAAGGTAGGCACATCATGTGTAGCTCCCAAATCATGCAAGTATGCAAGAACATGATTTTGATGAAGACAAAGCTTAAAGCTTAAAGCTTAACGACAAGGACATGTCAACAACAATAACAAAGACTCATATTTAAGCTTCAAGAAAGGATCATCAAGACTAGAGTGATCTTTTTATTGTTAGATCCTAAGATGCTTTGAATGGGTAGAACCTAAGTTGAGTGAACCTTATGATAAATCTCACATAATTAGAGTATGAACATATTGCATAAAGAGATTTTCATATATAATATGACTTAGGTGCATTTAGCATGCATACATAATTTTGGGATTAATACTTATATCATTTTCAAAATCATGCATCAACCATTCATGTTAAAGATTCATGCATAATTAACTAAGCATTTTCAGAAAGAAAAATAACGTTAATCGATTAAGATATTGATTAATCAATTAAGTCTTTGAAAATGAAAAATCCATTAATCGATTAAGTCAGTTTCTGGTTTGGAATCTTGGACGTTTCAAAGAAACTTTAATCAATTAAGTGCATATTTAATCAATTATCCCCAACAGAACAGTTCGAAACTGAATGGTATTTTATCATTCTTTCTCATATGCAAATGTATATGAGTAATACAGAAACTTGATGCAAAATTTATGCATGTTTTTCAAGATTGATTTTCGCAAAAGAGAGAAAGAAACTTTCATGTGGAAAAGAGAGTTGTAAATCTTTGAAAGAGTTTATTTTCACACCTTGAGAGTTTTCAAAGATTTTTCTGTTGTGAATCTTAATCATTAATATTCATCTATGAGTATGTGATATTCATCAAAGGGTAATTTGTTCTGATTATAAGTATATGATTAGCACATTGTAGGTGCAATAGAGCTTTGTACACATCTTTTACGGTTAATTCGTAAATTTGTCTCTTTGAGGGTGTGAGGTATCACCTTGGAGGAAGATAGAAATTTAGGAGAAATCCTAGGCTGAGATCAAGGTCCAAGAAGAGGTCTCATTGTGTATGTTTGGTTAGAAGTGGTGATGAGCCATTAGAAATTAGGTCCAAGATAATTCTTAGCGGGAGAAGTGTTTTGTATAAACATTTCATTTCTTCTAGTAAAGCAAATCTCGCATGATCAAAAGGGGAGGATTGGATGTGGATTGGAAATCGAACGAGGACAAATCGGTTGTGTTATCTTCTCTCTTACCCTACTCTTTTACTTACATGCAATTATCATATTTTTGCTTTATTTGATTACATTATTTTAGAGATCATTACATAAGTGAATATGCTTCGTTAATCATCTTTAGTAATTTATTTAAGAGCATATTAGAGTAGGTTAATCATTGTTTTCTTGATGTATTAAGAACCAAAATATTTTCAAGAAAATTAGCAGGGTTAATCGATTAACTCCAGCTTTTTGTTAATTGATTAAGAAATCATTTAATCGATTAAAACCAGTAGTTTTTGAGATTATATTTTGTATTTCTAATTGAGTTTAATTGTTACTTGAACCACCTATTCAGTATCCTCCTCTAGGTGAAGTTAGAGCCATTGTTAACTAACAATGTAAAACCATAAGTGGATTTTTCCATTAACAACACATTACCTTGTATAAGCTTTGAAAATTTCTCCACTTCTACTCTACTTATAGGGAAGACCTACCCACGCTTAGTGTGTTTCTCCACCGGTGGTTTGGTTGGTGGTTGGCTATTGGTTCCTCTAGGAGTTCAAGGACACTCATAACAGAAATGTTCGGATTGTCCACACTTCAAGCACACATCGCCTTTGTTTGGGTACTTTCGTCCATAAAATAGTTTGTTGCAATTTGAGCACTTAGGTGGATTCTCCACTAGCTTAGAACTCGGGGTTTGGCGTAAAGCATTTCTACTAGCACAAGGAGTTGCAATAGTTTTTTAGTGGGAGCTTTCATGTGGACTTCTATAGAGACGAGGTTGTAATTGTTTTTGTTAGCCCAAATGACAACAATGAAACAATCCTTATTCATTTTGTTTACTTTCTATTTGAAAAAATTGAAACATTATCCTGCAAGTCCTTCATTCATGATAATTCTTTTTCCAATGCAGTTATTATCGGCATGATTTCTCAAGTTCCACAGTTTCTAAGGTGAGGGCTCTATACTTCAACCATGATGGGTTAAATTTCCCACTGTTCATTTTAGTGAGTATCACAATTTCAATATTAGATATCGAACTCGTGTGAGTGTATTGGTCATACATTCACACCTTTTAGGTAGATTAGGGAAGAAACAAAAGCTAAACCTAAATACCTGACCTAAATACTTGACCTATAATACAAAACTTGAATTCTAATTCAGGTATTCATGTTCACCCCTTGGTCCTTAGGATTCTATAGGGCATCATTGGGTAATTACGAGAGATTGCAAGAGGTCAAGTAAGAGATTTGCTTGAATCTTGTACCACGAGGGTAGGTGCATGCTTCAAGTATATAAGAGTTTATTGATTGGGATAAAATACTACCCACTATTGAGTTGTCTACCTTTGTGACATAAATTTCATGGAAGGATATGGTAAATGTTAATTCATTAACATTATTTGGTAACTTCTATCCTATAATATCTTCTTTGATATAATTTTAATTATATTTAATTATAAATAGTGTTTACTATTTCACTCTTTAAATATATATTATTTTATAAAAAATGACTAGAATAATTAATTGAATCAAAATCTAATAATCAATCTCCGTGGGATTGGATGTTTTGTTACTGGGCGACAATATTGTACTGGCGATATTGGATGTATCACACTCTAATCAATTGATAATCAATTATGAAAAGTACATAATCAGCTATGATTTTGATAATTGATTGATAGTTGATTATGGATCAATTATCACCACAAAACTAAAAATCAATTGAATCAAATGAGATAAAAAATGAATCAAGATCTTCACGAAGATGAAGCTTTAACTCAAAATAGTAATGAATATTGAAATACTAGAAAGTAACAAAATGATTTTATCATTGTTCATGCAATCCATGGACACTATATCCATTCACTTTTTTTAGTTTATGGGTTTTCCACAATGAAGAATCAATATTGAATACAAGCATATGTATAGAAGCATACTTCGAGATTTAATCCAAATCTAGTTTGCTTGATCTCTACGGAAATCAGTTTCATAGCAAAAATAACATGCATAATCGAGGATCTTTCCATAATTGATGCATAGTTGATTATTGAAAGAGAATAACCCAGTATTAAGTAAAACACCTCAATCTATAATCATTTAATGTTATATTAGATAATTGATGAGTGTTTTAGATACTTAAAACTCTATCTCGCTCATGAAAACACCTCTATCTTGCTTTATCTTTAACTTTGTGTTCATCAAAATATATAATGCATCAATTTTTCAATCTTGCTTTCAATGTTGTGCTTTCTTATAAGTCACTTCTAACTAATTCACATAGACTAAAAAATTAGTTAAATTACTACTCTCAAAGTTATCAAAAACTATGTCAATGTTACAAAAATAGCCTTATATTGGTGTAATCATTATCGGGGGAAAAGTAAATAGGTTTATAAGTTTATTGGAACATAGGTAGTTAATAAAAAACATTTAAGTTATTTAATGCTTCCTAGATATTGTAAAACAACTTATATTTAGGGACAAAAAACTTTATAAAATGTCGTCATGGCTGCAACCAAGCTTAGGAACCTGAACCACGAAAGCTGAGTGAATAGCTTCACTTTTTTACCAATAAGGGGTAAGACTTATAAATGGAGACAGGGGAGTATATTTATAAATCATATGTATATTTATCCTTTAATATATATAATTTTTATTGAGGTTATATATGATTCTTCTTGTTTGTAAGTTAAGTTTTAGAGATGAATGAAAAGAAAATGAAAGTTTTAGAGTCATTTCACAAGTATATCTCATGACCCATAATCTTTCCTTTTCCTTCATTTTCTTTCAAGACTCATCTTACAAACAAACCCTTATTGGACCATTTTGAGAAATTTGCATTGGTCTTTTTTCAAAAAGAAATAAGGACTTCCCTTGATGATCAATAAGAAGCAAAGAAGGGTATGAAGACCCGAAGAAGAAATGCAAGAACTAAAAGAATGCACTTTGATACTTTATTATTGAAATGAAAAACTTAAACTTTACAATAGGAATGTATCAGCTATATATAACAGCCAGAAAAACTAAAACTACCTAAAGCCAAAACAGGAAGACTTTAACAAACTACCTAACAAACTTAACCAACTAATTTGACAAGGATATTTTAACACATGCTTAATATGCTTAAACCATAAGAAAGGGTAACTAGGCTTTGAATCATGAGCATTACACACAATGTTCTTAAGATCTCTGGGCTTATGACTCAAGCAATTAATGTTGCATAGACTAGAGGAGCCCAGATGCATGAAATAGGCTTGTCCAAGCAAGGTACAATTGATCTGAATAAGGCTGCAGTGAGAATTATAGTCCTAACAATCATGATCACTGAAATCTACAATGCCTTTGCGAATATCCTTGGATTGGTTCACGCATAGCACCTTGCTGAATTGGATTGAACAGTTTCTGCTTTGATTCAAGCTTCTAGTGCACTGTTTTGAGTCTTAGTGTAATTCCTTGCTCCATTCCTTCTCCTCTACTCTGTTTTGATCAAGGCTGCAATGAACATAATTTGAGTTAGAAATGGTTGAGGTATTAACTTTAGATCTTACCAGACTTTGCTGAATTTGTTCTGCATTTGGTGAAGAATCTGATTGTTTGAATAATAAGTTAACTTGCTTAGCTTCATGTTGGCTTAATTTGTTTGATATTTTTTAGAAGACTTTGTCCAAATTATGAAATGCATTAACTTTTATTTACAAAAATATCATTCTTTAAACATTATAAAGTTATTAATTGGGTAGAAAGTAGAGATGATAATAGGTTTGGATATTACATTATCTTGTCCACCCATTGTTTCATTTTTGGGCCCATATTCACTCCAAACTTGTGCTAATATTAGATAAATCTGCTACTTTTGGGTTCTTGAGTACCCAATGGATCTGCGGTATTCACAAATTAAAAAATATTACAATAATCAGAATAATTTATATAATTGTATGTTTGTTTCCTACAACATTATATGTTATTTAGTTAATCCATAAGAGAAAAATAAATAAAAAACATAATTTAAAATTTTAAACACAATTCATTTCAATACAAAAAAAACAACTTAAAAATGTAAAACAATAGGGACAAAATAGTTTATAAAATGTCCTTATGGCTCAACCAAGCTTGGGAATCTGAACTAAGAAAGTTGAGTGAATAGCTTCACTTTTTTACCAATAAGGTGTAATAAGACTTATAAATGGAGACTGGGGGAGTATATTTATACAGGAGGGATTCACTTCTCATCCTAGCCATTAATTTTAGGGATGTCCAATGATTTGAATTAGTGAGTATATCTAAACCATTAGATGTCTATAGAATTGACGACTAAGATGATGAGTAAGTTTTAAACACTTACTCTTGGAATAAATTGATCTCCGCTCATATATATATATATATATATAGTGTGTGATTTAGTATATTTATCTTAGAATGCATATAGTTTCCATTGAAATTATACATGATTTTCTTTTAGGTTTGTTTTTAAATTGAGTTTTAGAGAGAAAGAATGGAAAAAAAAGGTTGTAGAGTTATCTCATAATTAAAAGTCTTTTTTTTCTCTTCATTTCCATCCAAGACCCAACTTATAAACAGATTATGATCATTTTGAGAAATTTGCATTGGTCTTTTTTTATAAGAGTCTATCAAAATTGTGAAATGCAATACCTTTTATTTTCGAAAATATCATTCTTTAAAAATTATAAAGTTATTAATTGTGTGGAAAGTATGGATGATAATGAGTTTCGGTAGTGCATTACCTGGACTCACCCGTTGCTTTATTTTTAGGTTCATACTCGCCTCAGACACATGCTAATACTTGTTGGGTCTGCTATCTGTAGATCTTTGAGTACCCAGCAGATCTGCGGTACTCATAAATTCAAAAATATTAAAAATACTTGTGAGTAATTATTTAATTGTATGTTTGTTTCCTACAATGTTATATATTATTTAGTTAATCAATAAGAGAGAAAATTATAAAACATAATTTAAAGTTTTAAACATAATGTAAATTGACTATTAAAAAAACAAATTTTACTCAAAAAAACATAGAAAACAAACTACTTCAACATTGAGTTGTAAAAATGATTTAGTAAAAACTATTTAATCAACATAATTCAGATTAGACATATGAATTAACAATATAACATCGCGTCACTCCTTAATAATATATTATCATTGTTGAACAACATAACAATCACATTTATGAATTAATATGATATTACAATTATGAACTAACAATATAACATTACAATTACAATTAATATGATATTACAATTACGATTAATATGATATTGCAATTATGTTGCTATATATCTACGAGTCTGGGTTCCTCGTTGTCTGAACCCAGATCTATTCAACAATGAATCTCAAAATCTCAGGTGTCAATTACTTGTAGGTCCAAAAATATCAATCAATACCCGACCCATTACAAATATTATTCTCAAGGACCACGATACACTCACTACCAAAATAATGCATCTTAGTCATGTTTCAGTAGCCACGGGTTTAGAAGATGTGGTTAAAATATTAAAAATAAGCAATTTTAGACAAGTTTGGATTCCAGCTTTCATTTTATCATTTTTACATTCTCTCATTCGCTGCTTTCTCCTTCCTCTTTCTATTTCCTCCTTCTCCTTCTTCCTTCTCCATCTTCTGTTTCGTTCTCTTTCTCGTTTCTCATTCCATAAAGCATTTCATCCTTAAATTAGGTTTTCAATATGCGATTCAGAAATTTGTTTCTTCCGCTCTCAGATCTAAACAAGTTTTAGTACCAGTTTCCAATTCCAATTTTGATTTCGACTTTGATTCTTGATTTGATGATTTTATAATTTTGGTTTCGACTTTGACTCTCAAAGCTTCTCCCATCAACACTCAAAGCTTCTTCACAGGTATATAACATGTCATTTTCAATTTTATAATTTTGTTTCAAATTTTAGGAAATATGATTCTTTCAATCTCAATCCCTAATTTCAACTACTTGATGTTTGATTTTTTCCATCTTTAGTTATTGTAGTTCTGGTATTAGTTATTTTAGGAAATAGTGACACCCCCTCGAAAGAGATCGAATCATTGAATCAACGATTGAAGCAAAACGATTTGGAGCTTGAATCATTGAGGGAACAGTTGAAACACAAAGGATTTGAAAATTTCGATGTTGCATAAAATGGTAGCTTCGTTGAAAAAGAAAAGAAAAAACAAATAGGTTTACTCTTGACATTGGAATGGTGTTGGATTGTTTGATCAGCGAATTCAAGAGCATGTTTCATCTCAGGTGATTCTTATTAAGTTGTGGCAATGACTTATAATAGGTTTGATAGAAATCTTACAATTTTGATACATCATATATAATTCCCATGACTGCTGAGTTTGGGTTCCAAAATGTCATAACTTTTGGTTTGCCTATTCAAATTAGGAACTAAGTTTTTGTCTCTGGGAAATGGAATGATGAATGTTGTGTTAAGACCGAACATTTTAGTGCTGTAATTTAGTCACTAATGAATTTTTGCCCCTGAGATTAATGATAGATATATATCCATAGAAGGATATTATATTAAAAATATGAAAGCCTTTACCATTCATTCTTCCCTTTTTGTTGTATAGACTATGAGATTGATTAATGATTCCTCATTTTGATTGTGGTTGTTGTAATGAGTAATCATTTCCTTCTTCACCATTTCTGATTATTAGAAATAGATATAGAGGAATTATTAGTAATTCAGAATTGGGGTAACAATACAATATATGTATGGTGAGGTAAAGAAAAACTTAGAATGTAAACCAATTAACCTGTTTAGAAAAAGGACATTGGATGGATATTGAGCTTGAACAACCATGTAAAAAACTGTGTTTATTATGTTTATTGCGGCAGTTTTCTGCTTCCTATGTTTGTTTGGGTTTGTTGATGTACACAAAGAGAGTAAATATATGGATGAGGGAGAGTAATATATCATAATGTTGCTGGTGCATGTAGCATGGCAATAGGAGAGTTTGTCTCTGTGTATACTCAATATGACAGAGATGGCTAAGATTGAAAGAGAGAGGGAAAATAATAATAACAATATTAATGAACTGAATGAAGAAGCTCAAATGGAGAAGTTGCCAAATCCATTACCATACAGGTATTTAAATTTATATGGTTTCATTTCTTTTAATTGTATACTTACTTTTTACCATCCATTCTCAGTTCTTGGTTGATATTCTCCTCATTTAATTGAAATGTAATATATAGTAGTAATTGATTATACATACTGATATATGTGCTTATGAGCAGGAGAAACAAAGCACTTGTAAAGGAGTTAAGTGTACCACCTCCTGGAGCAAAAGACTTGTATTTCCCTAGTCAGTATTCTCAACCAACTATGGGACAATTTAAATCATGCCTATGGAAGCAGTATCTTACTTATTGGAGGAGTCCAGATTATAACCTTGTCAGATATATGTTTACCTTGCTTGTTGCTCTAGTGGTTGGAACTGTATTTTGGAAAGTTGGCACAAAAAGGTTTGAAAGTTGCTCTACTATGATGAAAACTAACCCCTTTTTCAACCATTTTGTTCATGGTTTTAGTTAAATTTTTCTTCTCATCTTTTTACAGGAGCAACTCTGGTAACTTGACCACCATTATAGGAGCAATGTATGGCTCTCTCTTTTTTGTTGGTGTTAACAATTGCCAAACTGTTCAACCAGTTGTAGCCATTGAAAGAACAGTATTCTATAGAGAAAGAGCTGCTGGAATGTATTCTGCTTTACCTTATGCCATTGCACAGGTTAGAGGATATATTTCCTTCAAACAAGAGTTCCAAAGATAGCATTTTCAACCCATGATTCTTTTGTTAATAAGTACTTCAAATATATAAAACATGTTAAATGGAAGGATAAAAAGGTATATACTTTTTTCCAATATATTTCTCTTATTATGCTGACACTGCTATCTCATTTGCAGGTTATTATTGAAATACCATATTGCTTTGTTCAAACTATGCTTTTCTCATTCATAGTGTATGCTATGGTGAGCTTTGAATGGCAAGTGGCAAAGGTGTTTTGGTTCTTATTTGTGAGCTTCTTTACCTTCTTATACTTCACATACTATGGTATGATGACTGTTTCCATTACACCAAACCACCAAGTAGCATCAATCTTTGGAGCTGCATTCTATGGACTCTTCAATCTCTTCTCTGGTTTCTTTATTGCTAGACCAGTAAGTACCACTCTACTTTGGATATAATATAAATAATAATACATTTTTGTGTACCTATATGATATAATATATAGCATGAACATATTGGATAACTCTTGTAATGTTTACTAACATAATTCCTATAACAACTTTGCCATTTTCAGAAAATTCCTAAGTGGTGGGTTTGGTATTACTGGATTTGCCCAATTGCATGGACTGTGTATGGATTAATAGTGTCACAATATAGAGAAGCTCAAATTAATATTGTTATATACTCAATATTGTTATATACTGAATGAAGAAGCTCAAATGGAGAAGTTGCCAAATCCATTACCATACAGGTATTTAAATTTATATGGTTTCATTTCTTTTAATTGTATACTTACTTTTTACCATCCATTCTCAGTTCTTGGTTGATATTCTCCACAATGTGCATCAAACCTTACACATTTTTACCCTTGTGGAAGAGAAGTTCATATATGATCTACCTAATAGATTTGTCAAGTGCATCAAACCTGAGGAAAATGTTAAGTTAAGATGAACCACATGATGTTTGGTATGTCTCTCTACATATTGTTTGATTTACTTAAGTGATTGTAATCATCATGATTTACTTAAGGTGGAGTAGGTGATCACAATGAAGACAAGAGTAAAACATTAGAAGACACAAAGAAGAAGGTTCGTCAGCTCCAAGAATCATGAACAAGGTAATATAAACAATAAACAATAAACTTGACATGTTTGTTTTCTCATGGTAATAAACTATGATCAACATTGAAGATATTGGACTAGTGTTACTAGTTCATGATTTAAGATCTTATAAATTTCTTTAGTACCTAATTTCTTATTGCAGGGAATTGCTTTCTTATGAGGAAAATGTTAATATTATTAGCTAATTGATTAAACCCTATTCTTTCCTTATTTCCCTACCATT
>NW_017721050.1:0-552 GCF_001865875.1 Lupinus angustifolius | reverse complement strand
CTAATCCTAATCCTAATCCTAATCCTAATCCTAATCCTAATCCTAATCCTAAACCTAATCCTAATCCTAATCCTAATCCTAATCCTAATACTATTCCTCATCCTCATTAACATCCATATACTAATCCTAATCCTAATCCTCATCTTCATCCTAATCCTCATCCTCATTGTCATCATCATCGTCATCATCATCCTCATCCTCATCCTCATCCTCATCCTAATCCTAATGTTAATTCTAATCCTAATACTAACCCTAATCCTAATCCTAATCCTTATCATAATCCTAATACAAATCCTAATCCTAATCCTAGTCATAATCCTAATCCATCTCTTTATCCTAATCCTAATCCTAATCCTAATCCTAATCGTAATCCTAATCTGAATGCTAATCCTCATCCTCATGTTCATCCTCATCCTAATCCTAATCCTAACCCTAAACCTCATCCTAATCCTAATCCTAATACTATTCCTCATCCTCATCCTCATCCACATCCATATCTTAATCCTAATCCTAGTCCCAATCCTCATCCACATCCTCATCATCATCCTCATC
>NW_017721049.1:0-803 GCF_001865875.1 Lupinus angustifolius | reverse complement strand
TAATCCTAATCCTAATCCTAATCCTAATCCTAATCCTAATCCAAATCCTAATCCTAATCCTAATCCATATCCATATCCATATCCTAATCCTAATCCTAATACAAATTCTAATCCTTATGATAACCCTAATCCTAATCCTAATCCTAATCCTATTCCTAATCCTAATCATAATGCTAATCCTAATCCTAATCCTTATCGTAGTCCTTATCCTAATCCTAATCCTTATCCAAATCATAATACTATTTCTCATCCTCATCGTCATCCTAATCCTAATCCTAATCCTAATCATAATCCTAATCCTAATCCTTCTCCTAATACTATTCCTAATCCTTCTCCTAATTCTAATTCTAATCCTAATCCAAATCCAAATCCTAATCCTAATCCTAATCCCAATCCTAATACTAATCCTAATCCGAATCCTAATCCTAATACTATTCCTCTTCCTCATACTAATCCTAATCCTAATCCTAATACTATTCCTCTTCCTCATACTAATCCTAATCCTAATCCTAATACTATTCCTCATCCTCATCCTCATTAACATCCATATCCTAATCCTAATCCTAATCCTCATCTTCATCCTAATCCTCATCCTCATCATCATCATCATCGTCATGCTCATCCTCATCCTCATCCTAATCCTAATCTTAATTATAATCCTAATCTTAATCCTAATCATAATCCTAATCCTAATCCTTATCCTAATCCTAATCCTAATCCGAATCCTAATCCTAATCCTAATCCCAATTCTAATCCAAATCCTAATCCTAATCCTAATCCTAATCCTAATCCTAATCCAAATT
>NW_017721048.1:0-2182 GCF_001865875.1 Lupinus angustifolius | reverse complement strand
TTATCCTAATCCTAATCCTAATCCTAATCCTAATCCTAATCCTAATCCAAATTGTAATCCTAATCCTTATCCTAATCCCAATCCTAATCCCAATTCTAATCCTAATCCTAATCCTAATCCTATTCCTAATCCGAATCCTAATCCTGATTTTCATCCTAATCCTAATCCTCATTCTCATCCTAATACTAATACTAACCCTAATCTTACTCTTAACCCGAATCCTAATCCTAATCGTAATCCTAATCCTAATCCTAATCTGAATCATAATCCTAATCCTAATCCGAATCATAATCCTAATCCTAGTCCTTATGCTAATCCTAATCCTCATCATATTCCTAATCCTAATCCTAATCCAAATCCTAATACTATTCCTCATCCGCATCCTCATCCTAATCCTAGTCCTAATCCTAATCATAATCCTAATCCTAATCCTAATCCTTATCCTAATCCTAATCCTAATCCTAATTCTAATCCTAATCCAAATCCAAATACTAATACTAATCCTAATCCCAATCCTAATACTAATCCTAATCCTAATACTAATCCTGATCCTCATCCTCATTCTCATCCACATCCAAATCCTAATCCTAATCCTAATCCCAATCCTCATCCACATCCCCATCATCATCGTCATCCTCATCCTCATCCTAATCCTAATCCTAATCCTTATCATTATCCTAATCCTAATTCTAATTATAATCGTTATCCTAATCCTCATTCTCATCCTAATCCTAATACTAAACCTAATCTTACTCCTAACCCTAATCCTAATCGTTATCCTAATCCTAATCCTAATCCTAATCATAATCCTAATCCTAATCCTAATCCTTATGCTAATACAAATCCTAATCCTCATCCTATTCCTAATCCTAATCCTAATCCAAATCCTAATCCGGATCCTAATCCTACTCCTAATCATAATCACAATCCTAATCTGAATGCTAATCCTCATCCTCAAGTTCATCCTCATCCTAATCCTAATACTAACCCTAAACCTAATCCTAATCCTAATCCTAATACTATTCTAAATCCTAATCCTAGTCCCAATCCTCATCCACATCCTCATCATCATCCTCATCCTCATCGTAATCCTAATCCTAACCCTAATCCTTATCAAAATCCTAATCCTAATCCTATTCCTTATCCTTATCCTAATCCTAATACTAATCCTAATCCTAATCCAAATCTGAATCCTAATCCTAATCCAAATCCTAATCCTAATCATAATACTAATTCTAATCCTTATGATAACCCTAATCCTGATCCTAATCCTATTCCTATTCTTAATCCTAATCATAATCCTAATCCTAATCCTAATCCTTATCCTAATCCTAATCTTAATCCTAATACTATTACTCATCCTCATCCTCATCCTAATCCTAATCCTAATCCTAAACCTAATCCTAATCATAATCCTAATCCTAATCCTAATCCTTATACTAATCCTAATCCTAATCCTAATCCTAATTCTAATTCTAATCCTAATCCAAATCCAAATCCTAATCCTAATCCTAATCCCAATCCTAATACAAATCCTAATCCTAATCCTAATCATAATCCTAATCCATCTCCTTATCCAAATCATAATCCTAATCCTAATCCTAATCCTAATCATAATCCTAATCCTAATCCAATTACTAATCCTCATCCTAATCATAATGCTAATCCTAATCCTAATCCTTATCCTAATCCTAATCCTAATCCTAATCCTAATTCAAATCGTAATCCTGATCCTATTCCTAATCCCAATCCTAATCCTAATCCTATTCCTAATCCGAATACTAATCCTATTCCTAATCCCAATCCTACTCCTAATCATAATCACAATCCTAATCTAAATGCTAATCCTCATCCTCATCTTCATCCTCTTCCTAATCCTAATCCTAACCCTAAACCTAATCCTAATCCTAATCCTAATACTATTCCTCATCCTCATCCACATCCGTATCCTAATCCTAATCCTAATCCCAATCTTCATCCACATCCTCATCGTCATCGTCATCCTCATCTTAATACTAATCCTAATCCTAATCCTTATCATAATCCTAATCCTAATCCAAATCCTTATCCTAAACCTAATCCTAATCCGAATCCTAATCCTAGTCCTCATCCTCATCCTCATCCTGATCCCCATCCTCATCCACATCCACATCATAATCCTAATCCTAATCCTAATCATAAT
>NW_017721047.1:0-887 GCF_001865875.1 Lupinus angustifolius | reverse complement strand
ATCCTAATCCTAATCCTAATCCTAATCCTAATCCAAATCCAAATCCTAATCCTAATCCTAATCCCAATCCTAATAATAATCCTAATCCTAATCCTAAGCCTAATCCTAATCCTAATCCTAATATTATTCCTCTTCCTCATACTAATCCTAATACTAACCCTAATCCTAATCCTAATCCTAATACTATTCCTCATCCTCATCCTCATCCACATCCATATCCTAATCCTAATCATAATCGCAATCCTCAACCACATCCTCATCATCATCCTCATCCTCATCCTATTCCTAACCCTAATCCTAACCGTAATCGTAATCCTAATCCTAATCGTAATCCTAATACTAATTCTAATCCTTATGATAATCATGATCCTAATCCTAATGCTAATCATAATCCTAATCCTAATCCTAATCCTTATCCTAATCCTAATCCTAATCCTAATCCAAATTCTAATCCTAATCCTAATCCCAATCCTAATACTAATCCTAATCCTAATCCTAATCCTAATCCTAAAACAATTCCTCATCCTCATTCTCATCCTAATGCTAATCCTATTCCTAATCCTAATCCTAATCTTGATTTTCATCCTAATCCTAATACTCATTCTCATCCCCATCCTCATCCTCACCCTCATCCTCATCCTCATCGTAATCCTAATCCAAATCCAAATCCAAATCCTAATCCTAATCCTAATCCTAATGCTATTCCTAATCCTTATCATAATCCTAATCCAAATTCTAATCCTAATCCTAATCCTAATCCTAATCATAATCCTAATTCTAATCCTAATCCTTATCATCCTCATCCACATCCATATCCTAATCCTAATCCTCATCCTCATCCTCATCCTCATCCTCATCCTCATCCTCATCCTCATCCTCATCCTCTT
>NW_017721046.1:0-633 GCF_001865875.1 Lupinus angustifolius | reverse complement strand
CCTAATCCTAATCCTAATCCTATTCCTAGTCCTAATCCTAATCCTAATCCTAATCCTTATCATAATCCTAATACTAATCCTAATCATAATCCTAATCGAAATCCTTATTCTAATCATAATCCTAATCCTAATCCCAATCCTAATCCTAATCCAAATCTTAATCCTTTTCCTAATCGTGATACTAATACTAATCCTAATCCTTATCATAATCCTAATCCAAATCCTAATCCTAATCCTAATCATAATCCTATTCCTAATCCTAATCCTAATCATAAACCCCCAGTCCTAATTCTGATCCCAATCAAAATACTAATACTAATCATAATCCTAATCCTAATACTATTCCTCATCCTCATCCTCATCCTAATCCTAATCCTAACCCTAATCCAAATCATAACACTCATCCTCATCCTCATCCTCATCCTTAATACTAATCCTAATCCTAATCCTTACCCTAATCCTAATCCTAATCGTTATCCTAATTAATCCTAATCCAAATCCTAATCCTAATCATAATCCAAATCCTAATCCTTATGCAAATCTTAATCCTAATCCTCAGCCTATTCCTAATCCTAGTCATAATCCTAATCCAAATCCTAATCCTAATCCTAATCCTAATCATAATCCTAATCC
>NW_017721045.1:0-1738 GCF_001865875.1 Lupinus angustifolius | reverse complement strand
TCATCCTCATCCTAATCCTCATCCTCATCCTAATCCTCATCCTCATCCTAATCCTCATCCTCATCCTCATCCTCATCCTAATCCTAATTTTAATCATAATCCTAATCCTAACCCTAATCCTAATCCTAATCGTTATCCTAATTAATCCTAATCCAAATCCTAATCCTAATCATAATCCAAATCCTAATCGGTATGCTAATCCTAATCCTAATCGTCAGGCTATTCCTAATCCTAGTCATAATCCTAATCCAAATCCAAATCCTAATCCTAATCCTAATCCTAATCATAATACTAATCCGAATGCTAATCCTCATCCTCATCTTCATCCTCATCCTAATCCTATTCTTAACCCTAAACCTAATCCTAAACCTAATCCATATGCTATTTCTTATCCTCATCCTCATCCACATCCACATCCTAATCCTTATCCTAATCGTCATCCTCATCCTAATCCTCATCCTCATCCTAATCCTCATCCTCATTCTCATCCTCATCGTAATCCTAATTTTAATCCTAATCCTTATCCTCAAGCTCATGCTCAAGCTCACCTTCATCCTCATCCTCATCCTCATCCTCAACCCCATCCACATCCTCATCCTCATCCTCATCCTCATCTTAATCCTATTCCTAATCGTAATCCTAATCCTAATCCTAATCCCAATCCCAATCCTAATCCTAATCCAAATCCTAATCCTAATCCTAATCCTAATCCTACTCGTAATCCTAATCCTAATCCTAATCCTACTCCTAATCCTAATCAAAATGCTAATCCTCATCCTCATCTTCATTCTCATCCTCATCCTAATTCTAACCCCAAACCAAATCCTAATACTAATCCTAATCCTTATACTATTCCAAATCCTTCTCATACTCCTAATCCTAATCCTAATCCTAACCCTAATCCTAATCATAATCTTAATCCTTATCGTAATCCTAATCCTAATCCTAATCCTAATCCCAATCCTAATCCTAATCCTAATCATAATCCTAATCCTTATCATAATCCTTATCCTTATCCTTATCCTAATCCTAATCCTAATCCGAATCCTAATCCTAATAATAATCCTAATCCAAATCCTAATCCTAATCTTAATCCCAATCCTAATCCTAATCCTAATCGTAATACAAATCCTAATCCTAATCCTAATCCTAATACTATTCCTCATCCTCATCCTCATCGTCATCCTAATCCTAATCCTATTCCTAATCCTATTTCTAATCCTATTCCTAATCCTAATCCTAATTTTCACCCTAATCCTAATCCTCATTCTCATCCCCATCCCCATCCTCATCCTCATCCTCATCCTCATCCTAATGCTTCCGAAATTTTAGCGCATCATATCAATCAGTGCCAATACAATCTTCAAGCTAATTCATCAAACAATTGGTGTAGTGTTTTGTCATCATTAAAAAGGGGGAGATTGAAAGTGTGCATGTCAAGAGAGCACTTTGGAAAGTTTTCTCACTATGTGTTTAGTTTTGATGAGGACAACTTGTGATTATAAGAGCTTGAAGATCATCAACAAATCAACATGCTTAAGTCTTAGATTGGTATTAGACTTAGACTAGTAATTAGTTTAGGTTGAGTCTAAGGCTTAGGTAAACTCAATACATGTCTCATATGCATAAAACTTTAAATCATTTTAAGTTTTGAGATATGTCATTTATAATATGTTCATGCATCACATAAATACATGTAATCTGTGCATCCTAGGCATAAACTTAGTGTTGAACATGT
>NW_017721044.1:0-415 GCF_001865875.1 Lupinus angustifolius | reverse complement strand
CTAGTGAGGAGGAGTCAGCAAAGCTATGTTTGATGGCCAGATCTGACAACGATGGAAATTCAAGCACACACGAAGATAATCAAGAGGTATATTCTGACACCTCATCCACTTTTGATGACTCACCTCCTTATGATGTTTTATATGAGGCTTATGTCGAGTTACATGAGGAACTAATGAAATTGGCTAGGATAAACGTTGATAGAAAACGGGTAATCCTCATAAATGAACAAAAAATAAGCAAACTACAAAAAGAATTAGATGAATTGAAATTAGAAAATGAAACATTAGACCTCATCTATTCTTGTAGCACATGTAACTGCTCTGAAAATAATATATGTCAAAAACCTGTCTGTGAGACTTGCGAGACTTTGCAAGAAGAAAATTTTAAACTTAAAGAAAAACTCACACGTCTCAC
>NW_017721043.1:0-419 GCF_001865875.1 Lupinus angustifolius | reverse complement strand
CAAAAGACCATATAGAAAACCTGTAGCTCGTCCTAAAAACAAATATCACAAGCACACACCTACATGTTTTTACTGCAATACATATGATCACACTTCATTTACATGTTACATCATAAAGTATGGTATACCTAGTGGCGTTTATATGTGGATAAAGAAGGGAGATGACTCCCCGGTTACTAACAGAAAAGGACCCAATATCAATTGGGTACCTGAGAAAAGCAAGTGATCTTTTTGCAGGTATGTCTTCGAACGCAGGGGTAGAAATGGTACCTAGATAGCGGGTGTTCGAGAGATATGACAGGTGACAGATCAAACTTCCTGGATCTTTCACTTAAAGGTAAAGGATACGTCACGTACGGAGACAACAACAAGGAAAAGATTCTTGGCACCGGAACAGTTGGTAACTCATCTCACACTCT
>NW_017721042.1:0-1104 GCF_001865875.1 Lupinus angustifolius | reverse complement strand
TTCGCCAGATGCAAATTGGATCGGAAAAGCACTAGTGGTACTTGTCACCTGTTGGGAAGTTCATTAGTTGCATGGCATAGTAAAAAGCAAGCATGTGTTGCTTTGTCCACTGCCAAAGCGAAGTACATTGCCGCTGGTGTGTGTTGCGCTCAAATCCTTTGGATGAAGAAGCAACTTAAGGACTTTGGTCTTAAACTGGAAAAGATCCCCATTAAATGCGATAATACAAGTGCCATAAACCTATCCAAGAATTTCGTTTTGGATTCTAGAACCAAGCATACAGAAATTAGACATCATTTCTTACGTGATCATGTACAAAAAGGTGACTGCGTTCTTGAATTTGTTGAAACCTCTAGACAGTTAGCAGATATTTTCACCAAGCCCCTTCCACGGGATTCTTGATGAACAATATCTTGATTAAAACTGTTTAGATTTTTGCTTTATGTCTTGCCTCTATATGTTTATTTGTCTCTTGTTCTAAATGATATCTGTTGAAGTTCAAAATTATATCTCATGATAACTTCCTTTCGTGATTAAAAATGTGTCGACTAATCCGTTAAAAAGCATGCATAAGCCCTAAAGAGTTGAAACCATTCTGCTAGCTAAAAACCATTTTTTACCGTGTATAATCGATTAAACACTTACTGTTAATCGATTACCTGGGCATCATTTTCTCGAAAATCAGTTTTTATATGATTTTAATCGATTAACTATGCCCGTTAATCGATTAAAACCAGTAGCTTAAGTGCAGACAGCACCTCGGTTTCACGCTTTTTTCGGCATTTTCTCCACCTGTTTTTCACTTTTGAGTCTCTGAAATTGTAACTCAACTGATCCAAGTGCACTAAGGTAGATAAACCTCACCCTAACCCTCTCAAACCATCTAGAAATCTCACATTATCATCCTCATTCCATCACATTCCCAATTTTTCCCCAAATCAAACCCTAGGTTAGGTTTGCCCAATCCTTCTCTGCTCTGTCTAACATCAATTCGGGTTCTACAACTAAAATGGAGCAAGGTCACACAAAATGGTTCAAAACTCCTGCCAATCGTGGACGAAGACCGGAAGCTGGCTCATCATCCACTCGGGACCGCGGTGACCC
>NW_017721041.1:0-446 GCF_001865875.1 Lupinus angustifolius | reverse complement strand
TTTATTCGATCTACTGCTGAAGCTCGGAATGCATTGTTTTGTTCTGAATTTCAGAAGTTGTCTATGCTGATCAGGGGTGGCCAGAACATTGCTATTCCTGATGATGAGATTGATCTTCCTCAACCTCAACCATAGTTTAGAAGAGTTTAGACCTAGGACATCTTACCCTTAGGTTTATTTCTTCTTTATTGCACTTTGTGGACTCAGTTGTGTTACTGTTTCAAGACTTATTTGTGCCTCTTTATTTGTCTCTGCTTGACATATTATGGTTTGTAATGGTTGCTGAATACTTTTACTCTTTATGCTATGTTATTAGTTTTGTGCTTAATTATGTCAAAATAGCTTATTTGGTTATGTGAATGGTTCTTGATCATATGAGATGTTTATGGTGCATAAATTAAGCTAGTTATTGCACTACATTGCTTATCATGCTAATTGATATGGTA
>NW_017721040.1:0-331 GCF_001865875.1 Lupinus angustifolius | reverse complement strand
ATTCATTAACTTTGTTTTATGTTTAACTACATATCTCTGCCTACTTTTGACCTGGGTTATCTTTTTGATAATGTCAAAAGGGGGAGAAAGGTTGTTTTGTTGTTGTTTGATTGTGCAGGTTGATCGTAATAACTGCTTCCGAAATATTTATTAGCGCATCATACCAATCAGTGCCAATACAATCTTCAAGCTAATTCATCAAACAATTGGTGTAGTGTTTTGTCATCATCAAAAAGGGGGAGATTGAAAGTGCGCATGTCAAGAGAGCACTTTGGAAAGTTTTCTCACTATGTGTTTGGTTTTGATGAGGACAACTTGTGATTATAAGAGC
>NW_017721039.1:0-13974 GCF_001865875.1 Lupinus angustifolius | reverse complement strand
CGTTAATCGATTAACCAAGGTTTTAATCGATTATCTGGGCTGCTGAAGTGATTCTTTATAAACTGCATTTTCAGAACTTAAGCCATCACTTGCATGTTAGATTTTAAGAGAGTTAGAGCATATTTCGTGTTAATTGTTGCATCTATATGACATTGCATTTGTGAGATTAGAAAAGAGAGAATTCTATGCTTTAGGATTGAGAGGCATTTCATGTTTAATTTCTCACTATTTCACCTCACATGTTCATGCATTCATTGATGTTTCAGTGAAGATTTTGTATTCTGTAAAATCAGTTTTCAACTCATACATTGTCATGTTATATGAGACATGTGTTAGAGTTTTAGAGTAAGGTCTTTAATTGTCTATTTTGAGATTGTAATTGCTTTAGATTACTCTATGTTTTTGTTGTGAAAAGTGTTGTAACTTTGGGAATCTCAAGGTGTCTTACCACCAACGTGATTGTGTTGTATCTTCATTAGCTTAGAGTTCTTGATAGAAAGAATAGGTTCTTGGCTGGGGCTACACCGCAAGAAAGGTTTTCTTGGGCGGTAGGAAGGGAGTCAAACCAAGGAATAAGGTTCTTTAGTTTCAAGTGAATGTCTAAGTGTTGTAATTGGAAGAATTGCTTGTAAAACATTATTTCAATTATAGTGAAGAAAAATCTCCCAGATCAACCGGGGGGCCTGGATGTAGTTTGCAAGGGAACACGCAAACGAACCAGGATAAAAATCGTGTTGCAGGATTATTCTCTCTCTCTCTCTCTCTCTCTCTTTATTGCTTTAATCGGTTACTTTGTATAGTTGTTTTAATTACTATATTTTGTTTCTATACTATACTATTGTAACTCTGATATATTTGTAAGCTCTGTATATTCGTTTCAATCTCGGTTCATTGTCGTGCAACAAACCGAATCTGTTTGTGTAATCTGAGTTGTTTTAATCGATTAAAGTGATTACGTTAATCGATTAATCTGGGGTTATTTCAGCATTAATTGGTGTTTTCGAAAAGCGGATACTCTGACAACTACACCTATTCAACCCCCCCCCCTTCTAGGTGTATTTTAGCCACTGATACCTAACAATCCTAATCCTTATCCTTATCGTCATCCAAATTCTAATCCTAATCCTAAACCAAATCCTAATCGTAATTTTAATCCCAATCCTTATCCTCATGCTCATGGTCATGCTCATCCTCATCCACATCCTCATCCTCATTCTCATCCTCATCCTCATCCTAATCCTAATCCTTATCCTTATCGTCATCCTAATTCTAGTCCTAATCCTAATCCTAGTTTTAATCCTAATCCTCATCCTCATCCTCATCCTCATCCTCATCCTCATCTGCATCCTCATCCTCATCCTCATCCTCATCCTCATCTGCATCCTCATCCTCATCCTCATCCTCATCCTCATCTGCATCCTCATCCTCATCCTCATCCTCATCCTCATCTGCATCCTCATCCTCATCCTCATCCTCATCCTCATCTGCATCCTCATCCTCATCCTCATCCTCATCCTCATCTGCATCCTCATCCTCATCCTCATCCTCATCCTCATCTGCATCCTCATCCTCATCCTCATCCTCATCCTCATCTGCATCCTCATCCTCATCCTCATCCTCATCCTCATCTGCATCCTCATCCTCATCCTCATCCTCATCCTCATCTGCATCCTCATCCTCATCCTCATCCTCATCCTCATCTGCATCCTCATCCTCATCCTCATCCTCATCCTCATCTGCATCCTCATCCTCATCCTCATCCTCATCCTCATCTGCATCCTCATCCTCATCCTCATCCTCATCCTCATCTGCATCCTCATCCTCATCCTCATCCTCATCCTAATCCTATTCCTCATCCTCATCCTCATCCTAATTCTATTCCTAATCCTAATCCTAATTTTAATCCTAATCCTTATCCTCATCCTCATCCTTATCCTCATCCTCATCCTAATCCTAATCCTAATCCGAATCTAAATCCTAATCCTAATCCTTATCCTCATGGTCATCCTCATCCTCATTATCATCCTTATCCTCAACCTCATCCTCATCCTCGTCATTATCCTCATCCTAATCCTATTCCGATTCCTAACCTAATTGTAATCCTATATCTAATCCTAATCCTAATCATAATCGTCAATCTCATCCTCATCCTCATCCTAATCCTAATCCAAACCCTAATCCTAATCCTAATCCTATTCCTAATCCTAATCCTAATCCTAATACTATTCCTAATCCTCATCCTCATTCTCCTGCACGTCCTCATCCTCATCCTCATCGTCATACCCATTCTCATTCTCATCCTAATCCTAATCCTAATCATAATCCTAATCCTAATCCTAATCCTAATCCTTTGAGAAAGGGGGCTTCAGATCCATGGTTTAGGGTGATTAAACCGATAGAGTTGGGGACCTTGATGGTGCAAAACATCTTCTCCATGGGTAGACGTCGCTCTGGTAAAACTCACGATCTATCCCGACGAATACCCGATGGTCCCAAAAGCTAGGTAGTGATTCGATTAATCCATTCATCAAATTACTTTGAAAGAGTTATTTGTGATAATGGACTGGTTTGAATGATGTTAAACTGACCCTATGTATTTCAGGTGTACTTGATTTCTAGCAGGGATTATGGTGTTTTACAGCGGAGATTTTGGAAGATGGACATAGCTGTGCGTAACTTTACCAGGGTTGTGTAGTTTTTTGTTAGTCATGGATGGT
Source organism: Lupinus angustifolius (assembly GCF_001865875.1). Lineage (NCBI taxonomy): Eukaryota > Viridiplantae > Streptophyta > Magnoliopsida > Fabales > Fabaceae > Lupinus > Lupinus angustifolius. The sequence continues at coordinate 11,257 of NW_017721039.1, read as the reverse complement.
TTGAGGTGGTTGGTTTGGCAAGGCAGCAATCACTATCAACATATTGGTATGGCAGGTGATATTATGATTACTAGAGCGAGCCCTTGGTTATATTGGACTTACTTCTAGAATGCTATGAATTTTTTCAGGTGATGGTATTTCCTTAGAGGGATTCTAGATATTTGGAATGTGTTTTAGGGTGTAATGTTCTGGTTCTTCTTTGAACTTTTTGGGTTGTTATGGAAGATTTTAGGATTGTTGTGGATTTGTTGTTGGGTTGTTATGGAAGATTTTGGTCACTGGAGAACTTTGGTAAATGGTTTCACCTTCTCCTTCATAATTGCACTGCTTTTCTATCCAATTTCCCAGTGTGCTCTTGATGAAAAAACAAATTATGTGAATATGTATGTTATTTGAGTGTTTTGGATTTGTTGTGTTCTCCCTTCCTTTTCTGTTATGCATGTCTATCCTCCTTTTTATAGCTGGTTGCGAGTCTTTTGGGATTCTGATCTTGATTCTTTTTTATTCTGATTTAAGGCTGCCCATGAATGCTCTTCTTTATGTTGATAATGGTGATGTGTAACTGAAGTTGGGATAGCTTAACATTAGGAATTTATGATATATATCTCCTTTACTGCCACCTTTGAAATTCCTCTTATTGCAATTCATAGTTGAACCATTCTGTTGCTCTTTTAACGTTATTTCACAAATGCATTAAATTATAATTGTTGGCACACAGTCAGTAACTGGGACCTACCTCTTGCAATACAATTTTTTATTTTCTTTATTTTTTGAATTTGGTTCTATACCTAGGATGTTGATTTTTCAGAACCATTGTTACAATTTGCCTAAGCTGTAACCCATTTATTTCTGACTGGACGTGTTTAAGGCTATCCAGGAATATTGTATGATTAGTAACTGAAACAATATTAATTCTAGTTTGCATTTGTGATTGTAACTGAAATGACAATGATTTCAAATTACTTCTGCTTAGTGCTGTTTTTTTGGGATTTTGTTAACTGATAGTTCATAGCTGGTCCCTTAGGGAGGTGTAACAATCATAATTCGTTGTTGACTCTCCCTCCCATGTTGTTGTTTTTGTGTGATCTCAAGTTGTTTGACTTTCTAAAAAAAATCATATTTTACAGGATATTTCTTCCATGACTCTTGTTACCATACTAAATGTTGTAACATTTCCACAGTATATATCTTTTTATGTTCATTTTATTTATGGAGTCGTTATTGGTGTAAGTGTTTGGATGCGGCTATCTGATATGTACTTAGAATAAATCTGATGTTATTTATTAAATATTTTATTTGTTTCCTTTGGAATACATGCTGCAGGGATTTGTCCCACAATCAGTTAACAGGCTCCAGACTAGATAGTATAGCCTCTTCAAGTTTGCAGCTCGTGAATTTGCAATAGCTCCAGTGTCTCTTACACAATTTTAAGGCCACTGACTGTCCACAAAATCCAAATTATTACAATATGCCACTCTACAACCAAGTTCATACTTACATTCAGTATAACAAAAGAAAATCTAGAAATTCATGTGTAGCAACAACAACATCATGAGCAGTAATTTTGAGGACACCTAAATCATTAAGCATCATGTTACATTGAGCAAGAGCTCGAATTCTTTCTGCAAGAACGTTAAGACCATATATTTTGTGAATATCTCAGCTTTGGGCTTTGCATGTTCTTTTATTTATTTTTCTCTTTTGTATACTTTTTGCATGTAATCTTTCTCTGGTTGTGAATTTATGTCTCAGATATAATACTGCATCAGCTCAATTTCATGGATGGAGAAAAACCGTGGTGTATAAAATGGTCTCAAGACTATCCCACCCTATTAAAGTTGGGCCTTCATAATACAAATTAATCAAACATAGAAATGTACCAAACTGTTGGGTATATTCAAGTGAGCAACAAAAGTCTCACCTTAAAACCGATGAGATAAATGAAAGTGTTTATAAGTGACTTTAGTTTAAGATGCAAGCTGGTAGTTGAAGCTCCCAGTCCCAAGTCAGGTTAATAAGTCCTAACATAATATTTATTTTTGATGTGTACCTCATGCATAAGATTGAACTGACGTTTTTATTTTTTTTATTGAGTTTTGCACTAAGGATAAAAAGTATAGGTAGGACAAAATTGGGTGTTCACAGCTGCCCCTCTTTACTTGTTGCTTACTTGATGAGAAATAAATCGAGGTTTGTGTGCTCTCATAGTAAGTAACCAATAAAGGAATGAACGCCAATTTTGTTAGAATAGGCGAAAGCAACGATTACCACACCGCCTAAAATGACATAAAGTTTGGGAATCCAGACAGTAGGTAAATGTGAAAACACAGGTCAGGCACTGTTGGAATTTGATAAGATACAAAGGTATATGTGAGAACGCAGGTTGGGTACTGTTGGAACTCGATAAAATAAAAAGGTAAAATGAGAACGCAGGTCGGGTACTCCCGGAACTCGATAAGATAAGAAGGTTAAGCGAGAACATAGGTCGGTGCTTCGCTGGTGGACCAGGGATTTGATGAGGCACCCGTGTTGCCATAAGGAGTCAAGGATTTGTTGAGGCACCTGTGTTGCCATAAGGAATCAGGGATTTGCTGAGACACCCGTGCTGCCAGCCAAAACGATTCAGGGATTTGTTGAGGCACTCGTGCTGCCAAAATGATTCAGGGATTTGCTGAGGCACCCCTGCTGCCAATATGATTCAGGGATTTGCTGAGGCACTCGTGCTGCCAAAAAGGATCAGGGATTTGCTGAGGCACCCGTGCTGCCAAAACGATTCAGGGATTTGTTGAGGCACCCGTGCTGCCATAAAGGATCAGGGATTTGTTGAGGCACCCTTGTTGCCATAAGGAAGGTTTTGGTGTGAAGCTAGAAAATTCACTTGCAGAATGCAATGTTTTAGACCGATTGTTAATGCAGACATTTTTTAGAAATGTATGTTAAGATGTAATTTTTTGTTTGTTTTAAGTTTATTAGAGAAATGATGTAGAGATGCATGTTTGAATGTTTGGTTATATGCAAAGATTAATTATGCTATGTCTTTTTTTTTTTTTTTTGCTATAATGATTGGTATATGAATGTGACTATGCATTGATAGGTATAGTTATGTTGTATGTATGTCATGAGTGATGTATGAAATTTGGTTTAGTTTGCATGACGTAGTGATGTATTGGGTTTTGGAACAATGAATTTTGAATTTTATTGTTTATTTCCTTAAAAATTGCTTTTCTGCACCCTTAAAACTTTTCAATTTCACAACCCTTTTACGACTATCTTTAGTTGACAGATTTTTTGATGATTTTCTTGCTCTCTTATATGACTTTGATCCTTCAAGGAATTGCCTCGGTTTACGGTAGGCAAATCAATTAAATTCCCCATTATCTTGTCAAGAATTTATTGGAAGAGTCTGATCGTCCAATAAACTGCCCCAGTCTTTTATCAATAATTTATTGGAAGAGTGTAATCATCCAATAAATTGCCCCAGTTTGCATGATTGAGGATGAACAATAGTGAATTTTCACTTGAGGGTGTTCGTTCCTTTTCCCTAATTTTTGCCCATAATACCTAGTGTAGGTACCTGTCGGGAATTCTCTCTTTTTATTATGACACTAAGTTGCCGTTGAAGGTTTTCGACTTAGCACCGCTCTCCTTTTTTTTAGGTCGCCCTTCCGGGTTTTCCACCTAACACTTTTTTTTTCTTTTTTCTTCTTTTTCTCTTTTTTGCTTGTTTTTTTTTTGGCTATATTTGAACACCCTCAATTGACAGTCATAACTGCATAACAACATGAGTCACCCTTGAAGTTTGAAGGCGAGGATGCAAGATCTTTCCTCTTCTTGGTAGAGGGATTTTGGACTGATCCATGATGAGCAACTTCAGCCTTGCCCCAATTATAGGTTCCTTGCCACTTTCTTTCGAGAAACGAGATCAGCCTCCACAAACTGCCCTAGTTTGAATTGATACCTTTCTTTTGATTTCCACTTGTCCTATGTTTTTTTAATGCACAACTCCTTAAAAAGAAATACTAAGAGCAAATGATCATGGAAATTTGATTTTGGTTTGTTGATGTGGTGGTGACGATAATGATGAGAGGTTGGAATTTAATCCGATGCATTAAAAATGAGATATTTTCATCAAAACTTAATGAGATTTATTGAAGTCAGCATTTCTTTGCCCTAGTACATTTCTTTAGCCAAATCAAATCCTCGACAAGGTCTTTTAAGCTTGTATCGTTGTCTGGTTGAGGGTTTTCAAGAAGGATATATAGGCTCAAATATGTGATTCCCAAACCCTTTTCTCCTTTCTCCATTATCCTATTCTCCATGATTTTCTAACATGACATTCAAGTACTAAGATTTTCTTTGATTTTTTTTTTGTGTGTGTGATGGAATTGGTGAAAGCCTAATATTTAGGCGATAATCTTCCCGAGAGGTATTTGAATTGTTCCCTTTTGCGGTAATTAATAGTGCACTTTATTTGCCCTAAATTTTGCCTGAGATTTTTATTGAGGATTCTCAGCGGGCCTTTTGTATATTTTTCCTTTTGTTTTTTTATGTTATTTCGCACTTTGACCGATTAATTTTTTTATTTGAATTGCTTAGGATCTTTATTTGGAAACGGTAGAGGTAGAGTGTATTTGTTTCTTAGTGATTGAATGCCAAGGACAACAGTTGAGAAACTACCCTGCCCAAGGTTATTGATATTTATGGGTTTTTTTAGAAACAATCTCCTTTCATAAAGCCTAGGGCTCAAATGGGTGACTAGGGATATCTTCATAGTGTTTGGGATTTTCAAAGATGCCTTGTGTCATCAGAAAGAATTGCCTTATGATTTGCACCATTTTGGGTCTTACATTTGCATCATCCTCCATTTCATTAAAGTTATTGAATCAAATATCTCACATTAATGCTTGAATTAATTTTGTTTGATTTTTTATTTTTCTTGTTGTTGTTGTTGGAATGAGATTTGTGGTATGAGGTATGAGATGATAAATTAGCATGATCACTGCACTAGTATGTAATCTTTAAAAAGATATGCAGTAGCAACTCAATTTCTATTCTCGAAGTGAAAACATGCATTCCTCGTCATTTGATGATACTGGTCTTTGGGGAAGCAATAAGGGTTCAAAATAAGATATGACTCATCAATTCCTCGAGGACTGTCAACTCTGACTTGATTGTCTTGATTTGATTATGCCATGAGTCTTGATTGAAGACAATTATTATAAGGGTGCTTAGAAGCAATCATGATGTGACTTGTTTTGGGTTTGTTGAGGAACATATATTTTGTTTGTGTTAGGACGGTGTTTGGGAGTTGTGAGGGTGTATGGTATTGAAATGTATTGTATGGATATGAATTTTGATATGGGTATGAAGCTTTGGAGTATGGATTTGGTGGTGTATGCAATTGTGTATTGAAATGCATGGTATGCTATTGCATAAAAATGCAATTTTTTGCCTTGTTTTTTAGCAAGCGATGAAGGTGCATGCATCACTTTATTTTTACTTCTTAGATAATGTATGATGTATGGATGCAATATGTGATAGTGCATGAAATGTAATGTCTGAGTGATTTTTTTGATATTTTATGATAAATCCATGCACGAGTGGATGATATTTTTTCTTATGATTAGATGAATGAATGTTTGATTTCTTGTATGAATTTTGGAATGTTTATTTTTTGAATGATTGAATGATGCATGATATATTTTTTTTGTTTTTTGGTGAAGATTTGAATGATGAAGTTTTATTTTTTGCGTTTTTGATTTTATGAATGTATGTATGAATGCGTGAATGAATGATTTACGAATTTTTTATTTTATGAGTTTATATATCAATGGATGAACGAATGAGTGAATGGTATTTTGGCTTTTGACTCATTATATGAATGGACGAATGTTTGAACGATATAACCTTTGGAATGATGTATATTTTGATGAATGTATGAATTATGCATGTCTAGATGAATGATTTTTTTAATTTAATTTTATGAATGTTTTAATGATGTATATTTTGAGGAATACATAAATGCATGACATGCATGAACTTGATATAGTAGTGTTAATGCATTTTGAATCATTTGGAGGATCGATATAGCAAGACGTTTTGACCCGCAGTTGGAGACCATGAGGCATGCAAAAAAATTGATTTCTTATTGATGTATGAAGTGAATTTTTTATCATGTTACGTGAATTGAGATGCACCCTATAACTTAAAATGATGCATGAAATGCAAGGAACGTGTATGATTATGCATATGTTTGGATGTATGGATGGTGCAAGGATGCAAACCTTTTTATGATGCATGGGATGTGAGAATGCATGTAATTTTATTTTTTCTTGAATGAATGAGACTACTGAAAAATGCAATTTATGATATGTACGACTTTGAATGCATGAGGTTTATGATATATAGGAAGATGTTTGACATTTTTTTTATTTCTTATTTTTATGATAATGAATGAAGATATAAAAAATGGTTATTTATGAATGAGTGAATGAATGTGTGATTGATATACTTTTTTTATGAATGTATGAAGGTAAAAGTAGATGAATATTTAAATGATGTATTTTTCTTTTTTATTTATTTTGAATGCATGAATGAGTAATGATTCGATGAGGGAATAAAAGTTTAAGTTATTTGTATATTTTTTTACATGAATGAAAATATGAATTATTATTTTTTTGATATAAACATGCACATATAATTCATATACACAACATATAATTATGCAATTCATACAATTAATAATTTAAGCATCTAATATATATCTAATAATCAAGTATGTAATTCATATAACTAATAATTAATAACATATATCATATTTATAACATACAATTAAGCATGCAATTCTCATATTTATAACATATGATTAATAATTAAGCATGCAATTATCAATTAAACATGTAAATATTTATACAATTAATAATTAAGTATGTAATTCATATTTATACATACAACTACTAATTAAGCATGCAATATTATTGGAAATTAACTAATCAACCAAATAAAATAATAATAATAATATGGTAAATAAATAGTCATACATTATATTGATTATGGGCCGGACTCTCTCAAAAAAGTCCCCAACAGAGTCGCCAACTGTCATGCCCCGATTTTCGGCTGCACGACTTTGTTTAGAGTCGTCACTACATTTTATAGTTAGAAATGTAGAAAAATCTTTGAAGTCCAATTACCTTGAGCTTTTGGATTTTTGATATCCAGGTTCGGAAGTCGGTTACAAGATAGGGAAGATATTAGCACCCTACCCGCCCGCATTAAGCGGTACCCCTCATTAAAACATATGACTTTATTATTATTATTATTATTATTAAATTCTATGATTAATTAATCAATTATTAAGAAGAAAAAATAGTTTTTTATTATTATGCATGACAAAGATTGACCCTGGTCCTACGTATCCCTTTTAAGGGAATCAATGCTTACGTAGTTCTTTTGAAAATTGTTTGGAGGCAATAATTGTTTGATGTGAATTTTAACTTTTTAACTTAGTAAAAAACTAAGTCATGGAACTTTTATTTTGTTTAAACATTGAATTAAAAAACAAATATACTAACAAACCATTAACTAAAAACCAAAGGTGTATGAGGCAAAATGAAATAAAGAGGGATTAACCCCATGTGCACGTGAAGGGGACCCAAAATGGGATTGAAATCCCTAAATCCAACCTTTCTTCCATTGTTTTCTTCTTTCACTCCAACGGCAGCAATGGTGAGCAAGGGATTCACGTCGACGACGGAGACGATGACGACACGGCTTCGACGTGCTATCTCCCTTCCTTCTTTGTTCTCCGTCCTTCTCATCTCAGTGGCACCGGCAAAGGGAGCAGTTTATGGCGAAACCGAGCTCACCGAAGAGACCCATCGACGGTGAAGCCTCAAAGCCTCTTCGTCTATTGTAGTGGGCAACCGAGAGCGAGACGGCACTGGTCCGCGACGGCGAGTTCACGATAGCGGAGGATGGCGGTGGTGGACGAGGTTCCTCATACGGTACGGTTTATAAGCCCTCTTCTCCCTCCTACTCCTCTTTCCTTCTTCGACAGTGGTGATGAGCCAATGGTGGTGGGGATCGTGCCGAATATGGCAGCACGTAACCTTGGAGCAAGGGGGCTTCAGATCCATGGTTCAAGGTGATTCAACCGATAGAGTTGGGGACCTTGATGGTGCAAAACATCTTCTCCATAGGTAGATGTCGCTCCAGTAAAACTCACGGCCTATCACAACGAATACCCGATGGTCCCAAAAGCTAGGTAGTGATTCGATTAATCCATTCATCAAATTACTTTGAAAGAGTTATTTGTGATAATGGACTGGTTTGAATGATGTTAAACTGACCCTATGTATTTCAGGTGTACTTGATTTCTAGCAGGGATTATGGTGTTTTACAGCGGAGATTTTGGAAGATGGACATAGCTGTGCGTAACTTTACCAGGGTTGTGTAGTTTTTTGTTAGTCATGGATGGTTTGAGGTGGTTGGTTTGGCAAGGCAGCAATCACTATCAACATATTGGTATGGCAGGTGATATTATGATTACTAGAGCGAGCCCTTGGTTATATTGGACTTACTTCTAGAATGCTATGAATTTTTTCAGGTGATGGTATTTCCTTAGAGGGATTCTAGATATTTGGAATGTGTTTTAGGGTGTAATGTTCTGGTTCTTCTTTGAACTTTTTGGGTTGTTATGGAAGATTTCGGGATTGTTGTGGATTTGTTGTTGGGTTGTTACGGAAGATTTTGATCACTGGAGAACTTTGGTGTATGGTTTCACCTTCTCCTTCATAATTTCACTGCTTTTCTATCCCATTTCCCAGTGTGCTCTTGATGAAGAAAAAAATTATGTGAATATGTATGTTATTTGAGTGTTTTGGATTTATTGTGTTCTCCCCCTCCTTTTATGTTATGCTTGTCTATCCTCCTTTTTATAGCTGGTTGCGAGTCTTTTGGGTTGCTGATCTTGATTCTTTTTTATTCTGATTTAAGGATGCCCATGAATGCTCTTCTTTATGTTGATAATGGTGATGTGTAACTGAAGTTGGGATAGCTTAACATTAGGAATTTCTGATATATATCTCCTTCACTCCCACCTTTGAAATTCCTCTTTTTGCAATTCATAGTTGAACCATTCTGTTGCTCTTTTAACGTTATTTCACCATGGCATTAAATTATAATTGTTGGCACACAGTGAGTAACCGGGACCTACCTCTTGCAATACCAATTTTTCTTTTCTTTATTTTTTGAATTTGGTTCTATATCTAGGATGTTGATTTTTTAGAACCATTATTACAATTTGCCTAAGCTGTAACCCTTTTATTCCTGACTGTACGTGTTTAAGGCTATCCAGAAATATTGTATGATTAGTAACTGAAACAATATTAATTCTAGTTTGCATTTGTGATTGTAACTGAAATGACAATGATTTCAAATTACTTCTGCTTAGTGCTGTTTTTGTGGGATTTTGTTAACTGATAATTCATAGCTGGTCCCTTAGGGGTGTGTAACAATCATAATTCATTGTTAACTCTCCCTCCCCTGTTGTTGTTTTTGTGTGCATCTCAAGCTGTTTTACTTTCTAAAAAATCATATTTTATAGGATATTTCTTCCATGACTCTTGTCACCATACTGAATGTTGTAACATTTCCACAGTATATATCTTTGTATGTTCATTTTATTTCTGGAGTCGTTATTGGTGTAAGTGTTTGGATGCGGCTATCTGATATGTACTTAGAATAAATCTGATGTTATTTATTAAATATTTTATTTGTTTCCTTTGGAATACATGCTGCAGGGATTTGTCCCACAATCAGTTAACAGGCTCCAGACTAGATAGTATAGCCTCTTCAAGTTTGCAGCTCGTGAATTGGCAATAGCTCTAGTGTCTCTTACACAATTTTAAGGCTACTGACTGTCCACAAAATCCAAATTGTTACAATATGCCACTCTACAACCAAGTTCATACTTACATTTAGTATAACAAAGAAAATCTAGAAATTCATGTGTAGCAACAACAACATCATGAGCAGTAATTTTGAGGACACCTAAATCATTAAGCATCATGTTACAGTGAGCAAGAGCTCGGATTCTTTCTGCAAGAACGTTAAGACCATATATTTTTTGAATATCCCAGCTTTGGGCTTTGCATGTTCTTTTATTTATTTTTCTCTTTTGTATACTTTTTGCATGTAATCTTTCTCTGGTTGTGAATTTATGTCTCAGATATATTAATGCGTCAGCTCAATTTCGTGGCTGGAGAAAACCTGTGGTGTATAAAATGGTCTCAAGACTATCCCACCCTATTAAAGTTGGGCCTTCATAATATAAATTAATCAAACAAAGAAATGTATCAAACTGTTGGGGATATTCAACTGAGAACAAAAGTCTCACCTTAAAACTAATGAGATAAATGAAAGTGTTTATAAGTGACTTTAGTTTAAGATGCAAGCTGGTAGTTGAAGCTCCCAATCCCAAGTCAGGTTAATAAGTCCTAACATAATATTTATTTTTGATGTGGACCTCATGCTTAAGACAGAACTGACGTTTTTATTTTTTTTATTGAGTTTTGCACTAAGGATAAAAAGTATAGGTAAGCCAAAATTGGGTGTTCAAACTAATCCTAATTCTAATCCAAATACTATTCCTAATCCTCATCCTCATTCTCTTGCACGTCCTCATCCTATCCTCATCCAAATCCTCATCCTCATCCTCCTCGTCATCCTTAAACTAGACCTAATCCTAACCCTAACCCTAATCCTAATCCTAATCTTGCTAATAATCCTAATCCTAACCCTAATCCCAATCCTAATCCTAATCCTAATCTTAATCCTACTCCTCATCCTCATCCTCATCCTCATCCTCATCCTCATCGTCATACCCATTCTCATCCTCATCCTAATCCTAATCATAATCATAATCCTAATCCTCCTCTTAATCCTAATCTTCATCCTAATCCTTATCCTAATCCTAATGCTAATCATAATCCAAATCCTTAACCAAATCCTAATTCTAATCTTAATACTAATCCTAATCCTTATCATAATGCTAATCCTAATCCTAAACCTAATCCTACTCCTAATCATAATCCTAGTCCTAATCCTTATCCTAATCCTAATCCTAATCCTAATCCTAATCCAAACCCTAATCATAATACTATTTCTCATCCTCATCCTCATCCTAATTCTAATCCTCATCCTAATCCCCATCCTCATCCTCATCCTCATCCTCATCCTCATCCTAATCCTAATCCTA
>NW_017721038.1:0-1107 GCF_001865875.1 Lupinus angustifolius | reverse complement strand
CCTAATCCTAATCCTTATCCTCATCCTCATCCTCGTCCTCATCCTCATCCTATTACTATTACTCATCCTAATCCTTATTCTTATCCTAATCCTCAACCTCATCCTAATCCTCATCCTCATACTCATCCTCATCCTCATCCTAATCCTATTCCTATTCCTAATCCTAACCCTAACCCTAACCCTAACCCTAACCATAATCCTAATCCTAATCCTAATCTTAATCCTAATCCTATTCATGTTCCTATACCTAATCATAATCATATTCCTCATCCACATCCTTATCCTCATCCTCATTCTCGTCCTCACTCTAATCCTTATCCTAATTTTTATCCTAATCTTTATCCATATCCTAATTGTTATCCTAATCTTTATCCTCCTGCTCATCCTTATCCTCATCCTCATCCTCACCCTCATCCTAATCCTAATCCTAATACTAATCCTAATCCTAATCCTAATACCCATCCTCATCCTCATCCTCATCCTCATCCTCACCCTAATCCTAATCCTTATCCTAATCCTAATCCTAATCCTAATCCTAATCATGATACTGATCCTAATCTTATTCCTAATCCTAATACTATACCTCATCCTCATCCTCATCCACATCTATATCCTAATCCTAATCCTAATCCTAATCCTAATCCTAATCCTTATCCTCATCCTCATCCTCTTCCTAATCCTCGTCCTCATCCTCATACTCATCCACATCCTCATCCTCATCATCATCCTAATTCGAATCCTAATCGTTATCCTTATTGTCATCCTAATCCTAATTTTAATCCCAATCCTTAACCTCATGCTCCTGCTCATCCTCATCCTCATCCTCAATCTCATCCTCATCCTCATCCTAATCCTATTCCTATTCCTAATCCTAATCCTAATACTTATCCTAATCCTCATCCTAATCCTGATACTATTTCTCATCCTCATCCTAATCCTATTACTCATCCTCATCCTCATCCTCATCCTAATCCTAATTCTAATACTATTCCTAATCCTTATCATAATCCTAATCCTAATCCTAATCATAATCCTAACCCTAATCCTTATCCTAATCCTAATCCTAATCCTAATCTAAATCCTAATCCTTATCCTAATCCTAATCCT
>NW_017721037.1:0-283 GCF_001865875.1 Lupinus angustifolius | reverse complement strand
ATCCTAATCCTAATCCTAATCCTAATCCTAATCCTAATCCTAATCCATATCCTAATCCTAATCCTAATACTAATCCTAATCTTAATCCTAATCTTAATCCTAATCCTAATCCTCATCCTCATCCTCATCCTCATCATATTCCTAGTCCTAATCCTAATCTTATTCCTTATCCTAATACTATGCCTCATCCACATCCATATCCCAGTCCTAATCCTAATCCTCATCCTAATCCTAATCCTAATCCTAATCCTAATCCTAATCCTAATCCTAATCCTAATCCTAA
>NW_017721036.1:0-765 GCF_001865875.1 Lupinus angustifolius | reverse complement strand
CTAATCCGCATCCTCATCCTCATCCTCATCCTCATCCTCATCCTAATCCTAATCCTAACCCTAAACCTAACCCTAATCCTAATTCTAATTTTATTCCTCATCATCATCCTCATCCTCTTCCTGATCCTAATCCTAATCCTAATCCCAATCTTAATCCTAATCCTAATCCATATCCTATTTCTAATCCTAATCCTCATCCTAATCCTCATCCTTAACCTCATCCTATTCCTATTCCTAATCCTAATACTAATCCTGATCCTAATCCTCATCCTCCTCCTCATCCTCATCCTCATCCTCATCCCCTTCCTCATCCTCATCCTCATCCTCATCTTAATCATAATCCTAATCCTCATCCTCATCCTCATCCTCATCTTCATCCTCATCCTCATCCTCATCCTAATCCTCATCCTCATCCTAATCCTAATCCTAATGCTATCCCTAACCCTAATCCTATTCCTAATCCTAATCATAATCCTAATCTTAATCCTATACCTATTCCTGATTCTAATCCTAATTCTAATCCTAATCCTAATCATAATCTCTATACTATTCCTCATCCTCATCCTCATCTGTATCCACATCCACATCCTAATCCTAATCCTAATCGTAATCCTCGTCCTCATCCTAATGCTCATCTTCATACTCATCCTCATACTAATCCTCATCCTCAACCTCATCCTCATCATCATCCTCATACTAATCCTAATCCTAATCCTAATCCTAATCCTAATCCTAATCCTAATCCTAATCCTAATCCTAATCCTA
>NW_017721035.1:0-275 GCF_001865875.1 Lupinus angustifolius | reverse complement strand
AATCCTAATCCTAATCCTCATCCTCATCCTTATGCTCATCCTTATCCTCATCCTAATCCTATTCCTAATCCTAATACTAATCCTGATCCTAATCCTCATCCTCATCCTCATCCTCATCCTCATCCTTATCCTAATCCTAATCCTAATACAAATCGTAATCCTAATGCTATTCATCATCCTCATCCTCATCCTCGTCCTCATCCTTATCCTCATGCTCATCCTCATCCTAATTCTCAACCTCATCCTCATCCTCATCCTCATCTTCTTCATCATCC
>NW_017721034.1:0-1125 GCF_001865875.1 Lupinus angustifolius | reverse complement strand
AATTCTAATCCTAATCATAATCCTAATCCTAATCCAAATCCTCATTCTCATCCCCATCCACATCCTCATCCTCATCCTCATCCTCATCCTCATCCTCATCCTCATCCTAATCTTAATCCTCATCCTCATCCTAATACTAATCCTAATCCTAATCCTAACCCTAATCCTAAGCCTAATTGTTATCCTAATCCTAATCCTACTCCTAATCCTAATCCTAATCCTAATCATAATCCAAATCCTTATGCTAATCCTAATCCTAATCCTAATCTAATTCTAATCCTAATCCTAATCTTCATCCCCATACTCATCCTCATCCTCATCCTAATTCTCATCCTAATCCTCATCCCCATCCTCATCCTCATCCTCATCCTCATCCTCATCCTCATCCTCATCCTCATCCTCATTCTCATCCTCATCCTCATCCTCATCCTCATCCTAATCCTCATCCTCATCCTCATCCTCATCCTCATCCTTATCCTAATCCTAATCCTAATACAAATCGTAATCCTAATGCTATTCATCATCCTCATCCTCATCCTCGTCCTCATCCTTATCCTCATGCTCATCCTCATCCTAATTCTCAACCTCATCCTCATCCTCATCCTCATCTTCTTCATCATCCGCATCCTCAACATCATCCTCATCCTCATCCTCCTACTCATCCTCATCCTCATAGTCATCCTCATCCTCATCCTAATCCTAATCCTAATCCTAATCGTAATCCAAATCCTAATTGTAATCCTAATCCTAATCCGAATCCTAATACTATTCATCATCCTCATCCTCATCCTATTCCATATCCTAATCCTGATCTTAATCCTCATCCTCATCATCATGCTCATCCTAAACCTAATCCTAATACTAATCCTAATCCTAATGCTATTCCTATTCCACATCCTCAACTTCATTTTAATCCGAATCCTAATCCTAATCCTCATCCTCATCCTCATCCTCAACCTCATTGTCATCCTCATCGTCATCGTCATCGTCATCCTCATCCTCATCCTCATCCTCATCCTCATCCTCATCCTCAGACTCATCCTCATCCTCATCCTCATCCGCTTCCTCATCCTCATCCACATCCTCATCCTCATCCTCATCCTCATCCTCATCCTCATTCATAGT
>NW_017721033.1:0-399 GCF_001865875.1 Lupinus angustifolius | reverse complement strand
AATCCTAATCCTAATCCTAATCCTAATCCTAATCCTAATCCTAATCCTAATCCTAATCCTAATCCTAATCCTTATCCTAATCCTAATCCTAATCCTAATCCCAATCCTAATAGTAATCTTAATCATAATCCTAATCCAAATCCAAATCCTCATTCTCATCCCCATCCTCATCCTCATCCTCATCCTCATCCTCATCCTCATCCTAATACTAATCCTAATCCTAATCTAAACCCTAATCCTAAGCCTAATCGTTATCCTAATCCTAATCCTACTTCTAATCCTAATCCTAATCCCAATCCTTATGCTAATCCTAATCCTAATCCTAACTCTAATCCTATTCCTAATCCTCATCCCCATCCTCATCCTCATCCTCATCCTCATCCTCATCCTCATCCTAAT
>NW_017721032.1:0-2991 GCF_001865875.1 Lupinus angustifolius | reverse complement strand
TAATCCTAATCCTAATCCTAATCCTAATATTATTCCGCATCCCCATCCTCATCCTAATACTAATGCTAATCCTAATCCTAATCCTAATCCCAATCCTAATCTTAATAATAATCCATCTCCTAATCCTAATCCTCATCCTCATTCTAATCCTCATCCTCATCCTCATCCTCATCCTTATCCCAATCCTAATCCTAATCCTAATCCTAATCCAAATTCTAATCCTAATCCTAATCCTAATCCTAATCGTCATCCTCGTCCTCATCCTAATGCTCATCTTCATACTCATCCTCATACTAATCCTCATCCTAAACCTCATCCTCACACTAATCCTAATCCTAATCCTAATCCTAATCCTAATCCTAATCCTAATCCTAAATCTAATCCTAATCCTAATCCTAATCCTAATCCTAATCCTAATCCAAATCCTAATACTATTCATCATCCTCATCCTCATCCTCATCCTAATCCATATCCTAATCCTAATCCTAATCCTAATCCTCATCCTCATCCTTATACTCATCCTTATCCTCATCCTAATCCTATTCCTAATCCTAATACTAATCCTGATCCTAATCCGCATCCTCATCCTCATCCTCATCCTCATCCTTATCCTAATCCTAATCCTAATACAAATCGTAATCCCAATGCTATTCATCATCCACATCCTCATCCTCGTCCTCATCCTCATCCTCATGCTCATCCTCTTCCTCATTCTCAACCCCATCCTCATCCTCATCCTCATCTTCTTCATCATCCGCATCCTCATCATCATCCTCATCCTCATCCTCCTACTCCTCCTTATCCTCATAGTCATCCTCATCCTCATCCTATTCCTAATCCTAATCCTAATCGTAATCCAAATCCTAATCGTAATCCTAATCCTAATCCAAATCCTAATCCTAATCCTAATACAATTCATCATCCTCATCCTCATCCTATTCCATATCCTAATCCTGATCTTAATCCTCATCCTCATCATCATGCTCATCCTAAACCTAATCCTAATACTAATCCTAATCCTAATGCGATTCCTATTCCACATCCTCAACTTCATTTTAATCCGAATCCTAATCCTAATCCTCATCCTCATCCTCATCCTCATCCTCAACCTCATCCTCATCGTCATCGTCATCGTCATCGTCATCCTCATCCTCATCCTATCCTCCTCCTCATCCTCATCCTATCCTCATCCACATCCTCATCCTATGCTCATCCTCCTCCTCATCCTCATCCTATCTTCATCCTCATCCTCATCCTCATCCTATCCTGATCCCCATCCTCATCCTCATCCTCCTCCTCATCCTCATCTTCATCGTCATCATATCCTCATCCTCATCCTAATCCGCATCCTCATCCTCAACCTCATCCTCATCCTCAACCTCATCCTCATCCTAATCCGCATCCTCATCCTCAACCTCATCCTCATCCTCAACCTCATCCTCATCCTAATCCGCATCCTCATCCTCAACCTCATCCTCATCCTCAACCTCATCCTCATCCTAATCCGCATCCTCATCCTCAACCTTATCCTCATTCTCAACCTCATCCTAATCAGCATCCTCATCCTCATCCTCATCCTCTACCTCTACCTCAACCTCATCCTAATCCTCATCCTATCCTCATCCTCATCTTTATCATGATCATATCCTCATCCTCGTCCTATCCTCATCCACATCCTCATCCTATACTCATCCTCATCCTCATCCTATCCTCATCCTATCGTCCTCCTCATCTTCATCCTCATCCTCATCCTATCCTCAACCGCATCCTCATCCTCATCCTCCTCCTCCTCATCCTCATCTTCATCGTCATCATATCCTCATCCTTATCCTCCTCCTCATGCTCATCTTCATCGTAATCATATCCTGATCTGCATCCTCATCCTCAATCTCATCTGCATCCTCAACCTCATCCTCATCATCAACCTCATCCTCATCCTCATCCTCATCCTCTTCCTCCATCCACTTCCTCATCCTATCCTCGTCCTCATCCTATCCGTATCCTCTTCCTCATCCTCATCCCCATCCTATCCTCATCCTTATCCTCATCCACTTCCTCATCCTATCCTCGTCTTGATCCTCTTCATTTCCTCATCCTCTTCATATCCTCGTCCTCTTCATATCGCCATCCTTATCCTCTTCCTCATCCTATCCTCATCCTCATCATACACTGATCTTCATCCCCATCATTTTCCTCATCCCCTCCTCATCCTATCCTCTTCCTCATCCCATCCTCATCCTATCCATGTCCTGATCCTCATCCTATCCTCATTCTCTTCGTCATCCTATTCTGGTCCTCAACCTCATCATATCCTCATTCCCGTGCTCATCCTATCCTCCTCCTCATCCTCGTTCTATCCTCATCCTCATCCTATCCTATCCTCATCCTCATCCCATCATCGTCCTCACCCTCGTCCTATCCTCATCCTCATCCTCATCTTATCCTCGTCCTCATCCTCTTCATATCCTCATCCTCTTCATATCCTCATCCTCATCATATCCTCGTCGTTATCCTTTTCATATCCTCATCCTCGTCATATCCTCGTCGTCATCATTTTCATATCCTCATCTCGTCCTCGTCCTCATCCTATCCTCGTCCTCATCCTATCCTTATCATCTTCCTCATCCTAATCCCCATCCTATCCTCATCCTTATCCTCATCCTCTTCCTCATCCAATCCTCGTCTTCATCTTCTTCATATCCTCATCCTCTTCATATCCTCATCCTCAACCTCTTCCTCATCCTATCCTCGTCCTCATACTACCCTCATCTTCATCCCCATCATCTCCCTCATCCTATCCTCTTCCTCATCCTCATCGTCATCCTATCATCGTCCTCATTCTCATCCTCATCCTATCCATGTCCTCATCCTCATCCTATCCTCATCCTCATCTTCATCTTATCCTCATCCTCTTCATCATGCTATCCTCGACCTCATCCTCATCCTCATCCTCATCCTATCCTCATCCTCGTCCTCGTCCTATCCTCCTCC
>NW_017721031.1:0-1255 GCF_001865875.1 Lupinus angustifolius | reverse complement strand
ATCCTCATCGTATCCTCATCCTCATCCTCATCCTAGTCTTATCCTCATCCTCATCCTCATCTTATCCTCATCGTCATCCTCATCGTCTTCCTCATCCTATCCTCGTCCTCATCCTATCCTCTTCCTCATCCATATCATATCCTCATGCCCATCCTATCTCATCCTTATCATTATCTTCAACCTCATCCTATCCTCGTCGTCATCCTCATCCTCATCTTCTTTCTCATCCTATACTCATCTTCATCCGTATCCTCATCCTCATCCTGGACCTCATCCTCATTCTCATCCTCATCCTCATTCTCATGGTCATCCTCATCCTCATCTTCATCCTATCCTCATCCTCCTCCTCATCCTATCCTCGTACTCATCCTACCCTCATCTTCCTCCCCATCGTCTTCCTCATCCCATCCTCGTCCTCATCCTCTTCCTCATTCCATCTTCGTCCTCATCCGCTTCCTTATCCTCATTCCTCATCCTCATCCTATCCTCATCCTCATCCTCATCCCCATCCTCATCCTATCCTAATCCTAATCCTCATCCTTATCCTCATCCTATCCTCCTCCTCCCCCACATCTTATCCACATTCTCATCCTCCTCCTCCTCCTTATCCTCCTCATCCTCATCCTCATCCTATCCTCATATTATCATTATCCTCATCCTCATCCTATGCTCGTCTTCATGGTCATCCTATCCATGTCCTCATCCTCACGCTCATCTTCATCCTATCCTCATCCTCTTCCTATCCTCATCCTGATCCTATCCACCTCCTCATCCTCATCCTATCGTCATCCTCATCCTCATCCTCATCCTATCCTCCTCCTATCCTCATGCTCATCCTCATCTTATCCTCATCCTCATACTATCCTCATCCTCATCCTCTTCCTCATCCTATCCTCATTCTCATCCAATCATCCACCTCATCCTCATACTCTTCATCATCCTATCCTCCTCCTGATCCTCATCTTCATGCTATCCTCTTTCTCATCCTCATCCTCATCCTGATCCTCATCATCTTCCTCATCTTATCCACGTCCTCATCCTCATCCTATCCACGTCCCCATCCTCATCCTTTCCACATCCTCATCCGCATCCTCATCCTCATCCTCATCCTCAACCTATCCTCATCCTCATCCTATCCTCCTCCTCATTCTCGTCCTATCCTTGTCCTCCTCATCCTATCCTCGTCCTCATCCTGCTGCTCCTCCTCCTCCTCCTCCTCATCCTCCTCCTCCTCCTCATCCTATCCTCCTCCTCA
>NW_017721030.1:0-1357 GCF_001865875.1 Lupinus angustifolius | reverse complement strand
CATCTCATCCTCGTCCTCATCCTCATCCTCATCCCATCTTCGTCCTCATCCTCATCCTATCCTCATCCTCTTCCTTATCTTCATCGTATCCTCATCCTCATCCTCAACCTTGTCCATGTCCTCATCCTCATCATCGTCCTATCCTTATCATCATCCTCATCCCATCTTCGTCCTCACCCTCATCCTATCCTTATCCTAATCATGATTCTATCCTCTGCATATCCTCATCCTCATCCTCTTCCTCATCCTATACTTGTCCTCTTCCTCATCCATATCATATCCTCATCCCCATCCTATCCTCATCCTATCCTCATCCTTATCCTTATCCTCATCCTCATCCTATCCTCGTCGTCATCCTCTTCCTCTACCTCATCCTATCCACGTCCTCATCTTACCCTCATCTTCATCCACATCCTCTTCCTCATCTCATCCTCATCCTCATCCGCATCTCATCCTCGTCCTCATCCTCATCCTCATCCCATCATCGTCCTCATCCTCATCCTATCCTCATCCTCTTCCTTATCTTCATCCTATCCTCCTCCTCATCATATCCTCATCCTCATCCTCATCCTCATCCCCATCCCTATCCATGTCCTATCCTCGTCCTCATCCCCATCCCCATCCTTGTCCTATCCTCGTCCTCATCCTCATTCTTATCCTCTTCCTCATCCTCATCCTCATCCTCATCCTCATCCTATCGTCATCCTCATCCTCATCCATCCTCATCCTATCCTCCTCCCTTATCCTTATCATCATACTATCCTCATCCTCATCCTCTTCCTCATCCTATCCTCATCCTCATCCTATCCTCCTCCTAATCCTCATACTCTTCATCATCCTACCCTCATACTGATCCTCATCTTCATCTTATCCTCTTTCTCAATCTCATCCTCATCCTCATCCTCTTACTCATCCTATCCACGTCCTCATCCTCATCCTCATCCTATTCCTTAGCCTATCCACGTCCTCGGCCTCATCCTATCCTTATCCTCATCCCCAATCTATCCTCATCCTCATCCCCATCCTCAATCCTATCCTCATCCTCCTCCTCCTCCTATCCTCATCCTCATCCTCCTCCTCATCCTATCCTCATCCTATTCTCATCCTCATTCTCATCCTCTTCCTCATCCTATCATCAACCTCATCCTCATCCTCATCCTATCTTCATCCTCATCCTATCCTCATCCTCATCCTTATCCTATCCTCATCCCCTTCCTCATCCTATCCCCATCCTCATCCTCATCCTCATCCTCATCCTATATATGTCCTTATCCTCATCCTCGTCCTATCCTTATCATCATCATCATCCTCATCCTCATCTTATCCTCATCCTCATCCCATCATCGTCCTCATCCTC
>NW_017721029.1:0-392 GCF_001865875.1 Lupinus angustifolius | reverse complement strand
CCTCATCCTCTTCCTCATCCTATCCTCGTCCTCATCCTATCCTCTTCCTCATCCATATCATATCCTCATGCCCATCCTATCCTCATCCTATCCTCATCCTTATCGTTATCCTCATCCTCATCCTATCCTCGTCGTCATCCTCATCCTCTTCCTCATCCTATCCTCATCCTCATCCTACCCTCATCTTCGTCCCCATCCTCGTCCTCATCCCATCTTCGTCCTCATCCTCATCCTATCCTCATCCTCTTCCATATCCTAATCCTCATCCTCATCCTCATCCTCAACCTATCCTCATCCTCATCCTATCCTCCTCCTCATCCTCGTCCTATCCTTCTCCTCCTCATCCTATCCTCCTCCTCATCCTGCTCCTCCTCCTCCTCCTCCTCCTCCTC
>NW_017721028.1:0-330 GCF_001865875.1 Lupinus angustifolius | reverse complement strand
GTCCTCATCCTCATCCTATCCTCATCCTCTTCCTTATCTTCATCCTATCCTCGTCCTCATCATATCCTCATCCTCATCCTCATCCCCATCCCCATCCTTGTCCTATCCTCATCCTCATCCTCATCCTTGTCCATGTCCTCATCCTCATCATCGTCCTATCCTTATCATCATCCTCATCCTATCCTCTTCCTCATCCCATCATCGTCCTCATCCTCATCCTCATCCCATCTTCGTCGTCACCCTCATCCTATCCTTATCCTAATCATCATCCTATCCTCTTCATATCCTCATTCTCATCCTCTTCCTCATCCTATCCTTGTCCTCATCCCA
>NW_017721027.1:0-1476 GCF_001865875.1 Lupinus angustifolius | reverse complement strand
TGTCCTATCCTCGTCCTCATCCCCATCCCCATCCTTGTCCTATCCTCGTCCTCATCCTCATCCTTATCCTCTTCCTCTTCCTCTTCCTCTTCCTCTTCCTCTTCCTCTTCCTCTTCCTCTTCCTCTTCCTCTTCCTCTTCCTCTTCCTCTTCCTCTTCCTCTTCCTCTTCCTCTTCCTCTTCCTCTTCCTCTTCCTCTTCCTCTTCCTCTTCCTCTTCCTCTTCCTCTTCCTCTTCCTCTTCCTCTTCCTCTTCCTCTTCCTCTTCCTCTTCCTCTTCCTCTTCCTCTTCCTCTTCCTCTTCCTCTTCCTCTTCCTCTTCCTCTTCCTCTTCCTCTTCCTCTTCCTCTTCCTCTTCCTCTTCCTCTTCCTCTTCCTCTTCCTCTTCCTCTTCCTCTTCCTCTTCCTCTTCCTCTTCCTCTTCCTCTTCCTCTTCCTCTTCCTCTTCCTCTTCCTCTTCCTCTTCCTCTTCCTCTTCCTCTTCCTCTTCCTCTTCCTCTTCCTCTTCCTCTTCCTCTTCCTCTTCCTCTTCCTCTTCCTCTTCCTCTTCCTCTTCCTCTTCCTCTTCCTCTTCCTCTTCCTCTTCCTCATCCTCATCCTATCCTCGTCCTCGTCCTCATCCTCACCCTCATCCTTTCCTCATCCTCATCTTATCCTCATCCTCATCCAATCCACCTCCTCATGCTCATCCTATCGTCATCCTCATCCTTATCCTCATCCTCTTCCTCATCATCATCCACATTCTCATCCTATCTTCCTCCTCATCCTCATCCTCATCCTATCCTCATCCTCATCCTCATCTTATCCTCATCATCATACTATCCTCATCCTCATCCTCTTCCTCATCCTATCCTCATCCTATCCTCCTCCTAATCCTCATACTCTTCATCATCCTATCCTCCTACTGATCCTCATCTTCATCCTATCCTCTTTCTCATCCTCATCCGCATCCTCTTCATCAACCTATCCACGTCCTCATCCTATTCCTTAGCCTATCCACGTCCTCAGCCTCATCCTATCCTTATCCAAATCCCCATCCTATCCTCATCCTCAACCCCATCCTCATGCTATCCACGTCCTCATCCTCATCCTCGTCCTCGCCCTATCCTCCTCCTTCTCATCCTATCCTCGTCTTCATCCTCCTCCTCCTCCTCCTCCTCATCCTACCCTCATCCTCATTCTAATCCTCTTCCTCATCCTATCAACAACCTCATCCTCATCCTCATCCTCATCCTATCGTGATCCTCATCCTGTCCTCATCCCCTTCCTTATCCTATCCTCATCCTCATCTTCATCCTATCCATGTCCTCATCCTCATCCTCGTCCTATCCTTATCATCATCATCATCCTCATCCTCATCCCATCATCGTCCTCATCCTCATCCTCATCCCATCTTCGACCTCACCCTCATCCTATCCTCATCCTAATCCTATCCTCTTCATATCCTCATCCTCATCCTCATCCTCTTCCTCATCCCC
>NW_017721026.1:0-1579 GCF_001865875.1 Lupinus angustifolius | reverse complement strand
CTCATCCTATCCTTGTCGTCATCCTCATCCTCTTCCTCATCCTATCCTCGTCCTCATCCTCATCCTATCCTCGTGCTCATCCTCATCATATCCTCATCCTCATCCTCATCCTCATCCTCATCCTCATCCTCATCCTCATCCTCATCCTCATCCTCATCCTCATCCTCATCCTCATCCTCATCCTCATCCTCATCCTCATCCTCATCCTCATCCTCATCCTCATCCTCATCCTCATCCTCATCCTCATCCTCATCCTCATCCTCATCCTCATCCTCATCCTCATCCTCATCCTCATCCTCATCCTCATCCTCATCCTCATCCTCATCCTCATCCTCATCCTCATCCTCATCCTCATCCTCATCCTCATCCTATCCTCAGCCTCATCCTCATCCCCATCCTCATCCTATCCTAATCCTAATTCTCATCCTCATCCTCATCCTATCCTCATCGTCCACCTTCTCCTCCTCCTCCTCCTCATCCTCCTCATCCTCCTCCTCCTCTTCCTCCTCCTCATCCTATCCTCATCCTCCTCCTCATCCCCTTCCTCATCCTATCCTCGTCCTCATCCTACCCTCATCATCATCCCCATCCTTTTCCTCATCTCATCCTCGTCCTCATCCTCATCCTCATCCTCATCCCATCTTTGTCCTCATCCTCATCCTATTCGCATCCTCTTCCTAATCTTCATCCTATCCTCCTCCTCATGATATCCTCATCCTCATCCTTATCCCCATCCCCATCCTTGTCCTATCCTCATCCTCATCCTCATCCTCATCCTATCCTCATCCTCTTCCTTATCTTCATCCTATCCTCCTCCTCGTCATATCCTCATCCTCATCCTTATCCCCATCCCCATCCTTGTCCTATCCTAATCCTCATCCTCATCCTTGTCCTTGTCCTCAACCTCATCATCGTCCTATCCTTATCATCATCCTCATCCTCATCGTATCCTCATCCTCATCTCATCATCGTCCTCATCCTCATCCTCATCCCATCTTCGTCTTCACACTCATCCTATCCTTATCCTAATCATCATCATATCCTCTTCATATCCTCATCCATATCATATCCTCATCCCCATCCTATCCTCATCCTTATCCTTATCCTCATCCTCATCCTATCATCTTCATATCCTCATCCTCATCCTCATCCCCATTCTCATCCTCATCCTCATGCTCATCCTCATCCTATCCTCATCCTCATGCTATCCTCATCCTCATCCTATCCACCTCCTCATCCTCTTCCTATCGTCATCCTCATCCTCTTCCTATCGTCATCCTCATCCTCATCCTCATCCTCTTCCTCATCCTCATCCACATTCTCATCCTATCTTCCTCCTCATCCTCATCCTCATCTTATCCTCATCACCATACTATCCTCATCCTCATCCTCTTCATCATCATATCCTCCCACTGATATTCATCTCCATCCTATCATCTTTCTGATCCTCATCCTCATCCTCATCCTATTCCTCTTCCTTAGCCTATCCATGTCCTCAGCCTCATCATATCCTTATCCTCATCCTCATCCCCATCCTATCCTCATCCTCATCCTCTTCCTCATCCCCATCCTATCCTCA
>NW_017721025.1:0-2631 GCF_001865875.1 Lupinus angustifolius | reverse complement strand
CCTTCTCCTCCTCCTCATCCTATCCTCATCCTCATTCTCATCGTCTTCCTCATCCTATCATCAACGTCATCCTCATCCTCATCCTCATCCTCATCCTCATCCTATCTTCATCCTCATCCTATCCTCATCCTCATCCTCCTATTCCTCTTACTATCCTCGTCTTCATCTTATCCATGTCCTCATCCTCATCCTTATCCTCATCCTATCCTCATTCTCTTCCTTATCCTCTTCCTCATTCTATCCTCTTCCTCTTCCTCATTCTATCCTCATCCTCATCCTCATCCTCATCCTCATCCCAATCCTCATCCTCATCCTAATCCTCATCCTCATCCTCATCCTTAACCTCCGCCTTGTCCTCTTCCTCATCCTATCCTCGTCCTCATACTCATCATATCCATGTCCTCATACTCATCCTATCCATGTCCTCATCCTCATCCTATCCTCATTCCCATCCTCTTCCTCATCCTATCCTCCTCCTCATCCTCATCCTATCCTTATCCTCATGCTCATTCTCATCCTCATCCTATCACCATCCTTATCCTCATCCTCCTCATCCTCATCCTCATCCTCATCCTAAACTGAGCCTCATCCTCATCCCCATCCTCATCCTATCCTAATGCTAATCCTAATCTTCATCCTCATCCTCATCCGCATCCTCATCCTATCCTCATCCTCATCCTCATCCCCATCCTTATCCCCATCCTCATCATATCCTAAACCTAATCCTTATCCTCATCCTATCCTCATCGTCCACCTTCTCCTCCTCATCCTCCTCCTCATCCACCTCATCATCCTCCTCCTCCTCCTCCTCATCCTATCCTCATCTTATCCTCCTCCTCCTCCTCATCCTCATCCTCCTCTTCCTCATGCTATCCTCGTCTTCATCCTATCCATGTCCACATCCTCATCCTCATCCTAATCCTCATCCTCATCCTCATCCTCATCCTCATCCTAATCCTCATCCTTCGCCTTATCCTCATCCTCATCCTCATCCTATCCACCTCCTCATCCTCTTCCTCATCCTATCCTCATCCTCATCCTCTTCGTCATCATATCCTCGTCCTCATCCTCCTCCTATCACTGTCCTCATCCTCATGCTATCCTCATCCCCATCCTCTTCCTGATTCTATCCTCGTCCTCATCCTCTTCCTGATTCTATCCTCGTCCTCATCCTCTTCCTGATTCTATCCTCGTCCTCATCCTCTTCCTGATTCTATCCTCGTCCTCATCCTCTTCCTGATTCTATCCTCGTCCTCATCCTTACCCTCATCTTATACTCATCCTCGTCCTCATCCTATCACCTATCCTCATCCTCATCCTTATCCTCATCTTATCCTAATCCTATCCTCATCCTCATCATCGTCTTATCGTCATCCTCATCCTCATCTTCATCCTCATCCTTATCCTCATACTCAACCTCATCCTCCTCCTCATCCTAATCCTAATCCTAATCCTAATAATATTCCTCATCCTCATCTTCATCCTCATCCTAATCCTAATCCTCTTCCTCATCCAATTCCTCACCCTCATCCTACCCTCGTCCTCATCCAATTCCTCACCCTCATCCTATCCTCATCCTCATGCTATCCTCCTCCTCATCCTCATACTCTTCGGCATCATATCCTTCTCCTCATCCGCATCCACATCCTATCCTCATCCTCATACTCATCCCCATCCTCATCCTCATCCTCATCCTATCCTCATCCTCATCCTCATCCTATCCTCCTCCTCATCCTCGTCCTATCCTCATCCTCATCCTCCTCCTCTTCCTGCACATCCTATCCTCGTCCTCCTCCTCCTCCTCCTAATCCTGTCGTCCTCCACATTCTCATCCTATCCTCATCTTATACTAATCCTCATCCTATCCTTATCCTCATCCTATACTTATCCTCATCCTATACTTATCCTCATCCTCATCCTATCCTCCTCCTCATCCTCATACTTTTCCTCATCCTATCCTCTGCCTCATCCTCATCCTCCTCCTCATCCTATCTTCATCCTCATCCTCATCCTCATCCTCATCCCATCCTCATCCTATTCTCATCCTATCCTCCTCCTCATCCTCATCACCATCCTCATCCTACCGTCTGCTTCATCCTTATCCTGTTCCTCATCCTATCTTCGTCCTAATCCTCATCCTACTCCTATCCTCATCCTCATCCTCAACCTCATCCTCATCCTCATCATCATCCTCATCCTCATCCTCATCCTCATCCTCATCCTGTCCTCATCCTCATCCTGGTCCCCATCCACATCCTATCCTAATCCTCATCCTCATCCTCATCCACATCCTCATCCTCACCTCATCCTCATCCTCATCCTCATCCTCATCCCCATCCGCATCCTATCCTAATCCCAATCCTCATCCTCATCCTCATCCTCATCCACATCCTACCCTCATCCTCCTCTTTCTCCTCCTCCTCCTCATCCTCCTCCTCCTCCTCATCATCATCCTCATCCTGCTCATCCTCATCCTCATCCTCTTCCTCATCCTATCCTCATCCTCATACTCTTCCTCATGCTATCCTCGTCCTCATCCTATTCATGTCCTCATCCTCATCGTTATCCTCACCCTCTTCCTCATTCTATCCTCGTCCTCATCCTCACCATCATCCTATCCTCATCCTCATC
>NW_017721024.1:0-2619 GCF_001865875.1 Lupinus angustifolius | reverse complement strand
TGATCCTCATCCTATCCTCATCCTCTTCCTCATCCTATCTTCGTCCTCATCCTCTTCCTCATCCTCATCCTCATCCTCATCTTATCCTCCTCCTCATCTTATCCTCATCCTCATCCTCATCCTATTCTCATCCTAACCGTCTTCCTGATCCTTATACTATCCTCATCCTCATCCTGTCCTCCTCCTCATCCTCATCCTCATCCTATCCTCATCCTATCATCTTCCTCATCGCCATCCTCTTCCTCATCCTATCCACGTCCTCACCCTCATCCTATCCTCATCCTCATCCTCATCCTATCCTCTTCCTCATCCTCGTCCTATCCTTATCCTCATCCTCCTCCTCCTCATCCTCATCGTCATCCTCCTCCTCCTCATCGTATCCTCATCCTCTTCCTCATCCTATCATCCTCCTCATCCTCATCCTATCCATGTCCTCATCCTATCCTCATCCTCATGCTTATCCAATCATCATCCTATCCTCAGCCTCATCCTCCTCCTCGTCCTCCTCATCCTATCCTCTTCCTGATCCTCTTCCTCATCCTCATCCTCATCCTATCCATGTCCTCATCCTCATCCTCGTCCAATCGTTATCCTCATCCTCATCCCATCTTCTTTGTCACCCTCATCCTAAACTTATGCTCATCCTCATCCTATCATCTTCATATCCTCTTCCTCATCCTATCCTTGTCCTCATCCTCATCCTCTTCCTCATCCATATCATATCCTCATCCCCATCCTTTCCTCATTCTATCCTCATCCTTATCCTTCTCCTCATCCTCTTCCTCATCCTATCATCGTCGTCATCCTCATCCTCATCCTCTTCCTCATCCTACCCTCCTCCTCATCCTCCTCCCCATCCTCATCCTATCCTAATCCTAATCCTCATCCTGTCCTCGTCCCATCTTCGTCCTCATCCTCATCCCATCCGCCTCCTCTTCCTTATCTTCATCCTCATCCTCATCCTCCTCCTCATCCTCCTCCTCATCCTATCCTCATCCTCCTCCTCATCCCCATCCCCATACTCATCCTATCCTAATGCTCATCCTCATCCTTATCCTCTTCCTCAACCTATCCGCGTCCTAATCCTCATCCTCTTCCTCATCCTCATCGTCATCCTCAACCTCTTCCTCATCTTCATTCTTATCCTCATCCTCCTCCTATCCTCATCCTCATCATCCTTCTCCTCCTCATCCTATCCTCTTCCTCCTCCTCCTCCTCCTCCTCCTCAACCTATCCTCATCCTCATCCTATCCTCATGCTATCATTATCCTCGTCCTCATCCTATGCTAGTCCTCATCTTCATCCCCTTCCTCATTCTCTCCTCGTCCTCATCCTCACCCTCATACTATCCTCATCCTCATCCTGTCTTCATCCTCATCCTCATCGTCTTCCTCATCCCACCCTCATCCTCGTCCTCATCCTATCCTCATCCTCATCCTATTCTCATCCTATCCTATCCTCATATGCATCCTCATCCCCATCTCATCCTACCCTCTTCTTCATTCTTATCCTCTTCCTCATCCTCATCCTCATCCTCATCCTTCCCTCATCCTCATCCTCGTCCCCATCGTCATCCCCATCCTCATCACCATCCTCATTCTATCCTAATCCTAGTCATAATCCTCATCCTCATCCTCATCCCATCTGCATCCTCCTCTTATCCTCATCCTCATCCTCATCCTCATCCTCATCCTCATCCTCATCCTCAACCTCATACTCTTCCTCATGCTATCCTCGTTCTCATCCAGTCCATGTCCTCATCATCATCCTTAGCCTCATCCTATCCTCATCCTCACCCTCATCCTATCCTTATCCTCATCCTCATCCTATCCTCATCATCATCCTCACCCTCATCCTATCCTCATCCTCACTCTCATCCTCACCCTCATCCTATCCTCATTCTCATCCTCATCCTCATCATATCCTCTTCCTCATCCTCCTCCTATACTCCTCCTCATCCTCAACCTATCCTCATCCTCATCCTCTTCCTCATCTTCATCCTATCCTCCACTTCTTCCTCATCCATCCTTCTCCTCATCCTCATCCAATCCTCCACCTGATCCTCATTCTATCCTCCTCCTCATCCTCATCTTATCCTCATCCTCATCCTCTTCCTATCCTCATCCTCATCCTCTTCCTGATCCTCATCCTATCCTTCTCCTCATCCTCATACTCTTCCTCATCCTATCCTGCTCCTCATCCTCATCCTCATCCTGTCCTCATCCTCATCCTGTCCTCATCCTATCCTCATCCACATCCCCAACCTCATCTTCTTCCTCATCCTATCCATGTCGTCACCCTCATCCTATCCTCATCCTTATCCCCATCCTTATCCTCATCCTCATCCCATCCTTATCCGAATCCTCATCCTCGTCCTATCCTCATCCTCCTCATCCTCTTCCTCAACCTATCCTCATCCTCATCCTCCTCCTCATCCTCCTCCTCATCCTCATCCTATCCTCAAGCTATCATTATCCTCATCCTCATCCTCTTCCTCATCCTATCCTCGTCCTCATCCTCATCCTCTTCCTAGCCACGTCCTTATCCTCATCCTATCCTCTTCCTCCTCCTCATCCTCATCCTATTCTCGTCCTCATCCTCTTCCTCATCCTATCCTCA
>NW_017721023.1:0-399 GCF_001865875.1 Lupinus angustifolius | reverse complement strand
TCATCCTCGGCCTCATCCTCCTCCCCATCCTATCCTCATCCTCATCCTCGTCCTCATCCTCATCCCATCCTCATCCTTTTCTCATCATGTCCTCATCCTCATCACCATCCTCATCCTACCCTCTTCTTCATCCTTATCCTCTTCCTCATCCTATCTTCGTCCACATCCTCATCCTATCCTCATACTCATCCTATCCTCATCCTCATCCTCATCCTCATCTTGTCCTCATCCTCATCCTCGTCCCCGTCCTTATCCTATCCTAATCCTCATCCTCATCCTCATCCACATCCTAACCTCATCCTCCTCCTTCTCATCCTCCTCCTCCTCATCATCATCCTGTCATCACCCTCATCCTCCTCATCCTCATCCTCATCCTCTTCCTCATCCTATCCTCATCCT